>NC_142813.1:2187724-2447611 GCF_049724085.1 Artemia sp. Qi Xiang Cuo | reverse complement strand
GCAAATAAATCGACCCTGAAACATCCATCAAATTGAGAAAGTTCCTGTTATTTCATTCTCACTGACAAAAACCATAAAACAGACATGAATTACTGTTGACATCCATGAAAAACATCAAATAAATTGACCAACACCCATAACCATCCAAGAAAACAACCATCAAAGTGAGAAAATTCATGTTTTTTTAAGTGAGAAAATTCCTGTTTTTTCATTCTCACTGACAATGAATCATAAAACAGGAACATAAATTGCTGTTGACATCCATAAATGTGAGAAAGTTCCTGTTTTTTCATTCTCACTGACAACGAACATACATAAAACAGACATAAATTGCTGTTGACATCCATAAATGTGAGAAAATTTCTGTTTTTTCATTATCACTGACAAAAACCATAAAACAGACATGAATTGCTGTTGACATCCAAGAAAAACATCAAATAAATTGACCAACACACATAACCATCCAAGAAAACATCCATCAAAGTGAGAAAATTCCTGTTTTCAAGTGAGAAAATTCCTGTTTTTCATTCTCACTGATAAAACCATAAACCACGTGGTCCTCGTGGGAGCTCATGAGGCCTTTCTACTATAATCTCCCTCAAAAGATCATTCCAAAATGTTTGACAAAACTGTTCTTCAAGTACTCATCGCAGATTGTCTCCGCTTGTCTTTCCTAATTCCAAATTTTTGAAAACTTATTTTATATATTTAGGAAGCGAGCAAAGGAGGCCCTAGACGGTCAATCATTTTGATCAAAAGCTTCGGTCAATCAATTGACTCAAGCGTGACTGACCGTCTATGAAGCTGTTTGACGCTTGTATCAAACGTTGACGGTGATTGACAGAAAGTTTGAATGGCTCAAGATTAGCTTTGGTCAAGATTGAAGAGTTGATTGAATGGTCGATTGAAGGTAGATTAAAGCACATGTCAATTGATTGACGGAAACTTCTGATCAAAATGATTGATCGTCTAGTGCCGCCTTAACCCTCTGGCTCTCTGCATCTCTGATCTCTGGCTCTCTGGCTCAATGCGTCTCTACGATGCATTTGAAGGAATGTATGTGTTAGATAGGGACCTATTTAAGGCGCCTCTGAACCCAACCCCGTTGCAAAATAAATCCCAGCATACGTGCCTGTTTTTACGTTATCCTTTTCCATGATTGCGTGGAATCTGTGTTTAGACTTTTTTTTCGAGGTTGATTTCACTGTGAAATAAATTTGTAATTTGGCTCGTTTATCAAGGTATAGTTTAATGAATTATTAAGAAATCGTGTCCTTGATGAGCTCTGAAAGATGCTACTTGTAAGGAAGAATGTAGGAAATGGATTTCCCAAGTCCGTTATGTAATAATAATAATAAAATACATTTTTTTCATAAGGGATTCAAAGGACAATTGATATAGCATGCATTGAATCATAAATCCCCTCCCCCTAAAGCTACTGTTGAGGTCTCTAGATTTTTCCCTTAAAAAAGAAAAAACGGTTCAGAAAGAGCAAAGATTTAGATTATTTTGTTTCCAAAAGTCAGCTTCCTTATAAATATTCTAATCTTAGAAAAAATTCTAAGACGAGCCTCCTCCCTCCTCCTTCAATACAGAATGCTAGCGATGCTGTTTACGGTTAAATAACAAGGATTGCATTGATATGCATAATAGACAACTGTATCATTAATTATGTGGCTGTAATGATGAGTTTAGGGGAGGCAGTAGCCCCTGCTCATATTCGTGATGATTTTGTTTTTTGACTAATCGTCTTTTATTTCTCTGCGTTTAAGTTGTATGGCTTTATTTGTCCTTGTTTTAGGTTTTTTCTGTGAAAAAAAAAATCTTTTTCGCAAAACGTTTCCTAAAGTTAGTTTCTGTTTGTTATTTACCTGGAAAGGTTCGGACTGTTATCAGCAAAGTTGAAAATTTACTTGAGATGGAACATTTTTTATTTTAAATTCCCTTTCACTTGGTTCCAAGGGAGGACTAGGCTGAAAAGTGTTTTCCCCGGGGAAGGTCGGGGCAAGAACGGCCAAGGAATAGCTGTTAAGTTTTGTGATAAAATATCACTGTTTGCATGCAGTATACATGTAACAATTGGTGCCCCTGTGCGAAGCCCCCCCCTGGCACTTTTCATTCAAATTATTGAATAAAAGTATTTTATCATTATTGCCCCCGCGAAGGTATGTGCTTTGTGTTCTCCCTGCTACTACCGTTGTCTCATTTGTTATACCAAGCAATAGTTCTTTGCAAAAATCGTAGATTTCTTTTCTATAGGTCATTTGGCGTTTATATTAATCAAGGTATTTTTGTTATTAGACCTTCCTTTTGTTTATTTACATAAACCAGTTTTTCTTGTTTAAATCTTTAATTAGAAGTCGGAACTTGCAAATACCTACTTTACAACTATTTTGCAATTAAGTGTTGTCAAATCAACATGTGGCCTGTTCATTAATTTACATAAGCCCATACACATCGCTCGGACATTTCCTAAAGCTCGTAAATTATGAATTTAAAATAATTTTTTGGTGCAGAAGGGTTGTTTCCACAGAGAACTCGAGTCGGGATTTGTTTCTTTACAGCAACATTGAATTATAAGTGTGATATATATACTCAAAACTTCTAAGTTGCATGATATGCTTCTCCCACGCCGCACCTCTTTATGCCACGCAATGCACGCTTCACGTCATCTGTGGCACACTGCTGGTCAGGGCTGTGTCCAAGATTTTTCAGGGGGGGGGGGGTACAAAAAAAGCTTTTAAAACGCATCAAAAATATGTTATACGTTATCCAGTGTTCCACGATTTTTGAAAGGAAACAGCTCCTCGCACACTGTAGGAGAAATAAATTTCTCTACAATGTCCTCGCAAATATTCTTGTCAATGCTTGTCAGTCACGTGCTTTGACTCTTAAACCTTTTAAAAAAGCTGCAAATGATGAAGCTCTAGAATAGCGGCTCTTCAGAAGGAGATATGCTATAAAAAAAAATTCATTTTCATTGTTTTATTTGTAAATTTGATAATTTATCCCTTGCCCCCTCCCTTTCTAATTGTCTCAGATATACCTAAGCTATGTAAAAAAAAGTATGATAATTGACTAAAGATGATTCAAAAACAGATAAAATGAAAAAAAAAAACAAGAAGTATGGTTCACTGATACTTGCTACACATTATAAAGTAAGAATTCTATCGTTTATATATATATATATATATATATATATATATATATATATATATATATATATATATATATATATATATATATATATATATATATATATATATATATATATATATATATATATATATATATATATATATATATATATATATATATATATATATATATATATATATATATATATAGATATATATAGATATATATATATATATATATATATATATATATATATATATATATATATATATATATATATATATATATATATATATATATATATATATATATATATATATATATATATATATATATATATATATATATATATATTTGTTGTTCTAGAACGTCTCCTTCTGAAGAGCTGGTATTCTAGACCTTTACCCGGCAAGTTCTTTTTAAGAAAAAATGTGATAAGAGGGAAATGTTTGGGCTTTAACGTTGGATTAAGCCATGTTCACAGTTGAAAAACTACTAATTAGAAAATTGTCATAAAAAGGTTACGGCTTCAAAATTCAAGTTGCCCTATTTAACCCTAGGACCCTGAACTCATGTGTTTTCTCGTTACTCTTGATCTTATAGATTTGTGACCTTGATCATGTGCTCTGGATTATGCATATTGCTCCTCCCTTCCTGGAGGCATTTAGTCAGTCCATAAACGCGGCAACCAAAATATCTTAATTGAACTCAAACTCGCGTGTCTTGTTTCCGTCAGAGCATGCGCCTGACTGCGCGAATAATTGAAAAAAAAAAGTGTCCGGGTTCAGTGCTCCGGAATATTAAGGTTTCTTTTTGTCTGAAAGTTCTGCTGCGTTTTGACGTCAATAAATTCTAATGTAGTGTTTCCCATCCGAAATCCGTTATGGAATGGTTTTCAATATATACAATATGTTTATTTATTATTTTTTGTTCTGATACTAATTAGTATAATAAACTTTTTCCACAAAACAAGTTTTTTTAAAGTAAAGAGCTCCATTAAGCCAAAATTGAGCAAGAACAAAGTAAATCTATCTTTCAAGCGTAAAGCTACCACACATCAATAACCATCGGTAAATAAATCAAACTCAAAACGAACAGAAATCACAATCAATAGCCGAGTCCAACTCAAAACGAGCAAAAATTAACATGATTAGGGCTGCTAACCCCCATCACTTCTCAGGACCAGAACATAATTTGCACTTTACTTAAAAAAATGACCTAGATTGTTAGTTTATTTTACATATGCTGTTTTCTATTCCTTAGAAGTTTTAATATTTTTTTATATATTAAAGTAAGAAAAGTGAAAACATTTAAAATGTATTTTATTTTCAGTAAAGCGCAAATTATGTTCTGGTCTTGAGAAGGCATGGGGTTATCAGCCCTACTCATGTTAATTTTTGCTCATTTTGAATTTGACTCAGCTATTTAATATAATTTCTGTTCGTTTTGAGTTTCATTTATTTAATGATTAAATAAAAAAAAACAAGTTTTTTCAACTGAAAGCAAGGAGTAGCATTAAAACTTAAAACCACAGTTTATATAATTATCCAGTATGATCATTCCCTATCTCACCCATTATAAAAACCCGGACCGGGGTGCGAGTGCTCCGGAGAACGTAGAAACATAGGCGGCATCAGATCTTTTCACGGGTAGACAAGTCAGATGCGAAACAATCAGAAACAAGTGTGAACCCGCTATTACGAATAATGCGCTTAGTAACTATATCTCATTGATAGACGCTAACCCACTGATCCGTAACTGCACGAAGAAGTGGGAGGAGCTTTTTGTTCGCACCGAGAACGAAGACCAGAAATGATCTGCGATAAGCTTACTGGATAATTATATAAACTGTGCTTAAAACGAGCAGAAATTATTACGTATATGAGGGGGGCTGCCTCCTCCTCAACAACTCACTCTTTACGCTAAAGTTTTTTAGTACTTTAAAAAAAAACTTCTTATTGTTTTAACTAAACGACCCTTGTGTTCCAGGAGACAGGAGTCGTTCTTAAAGAATTGGGACAAAATTCAAACTTTAGCTTAATTATCTCTACCACAGTAGAGAGATGTTTAATGGCTCTTTAAAAGCTACCTGTATCCAAATGTATCTTTTAAGTTTGTCTTAATATCTCCATCGTAGGGTGTCATATGGTACAAAAATTGCACATCATGTGCCAGTTCCTGTAGTGAAAAGGCTGGGAAACTTTAAAACGTTTTTAAACATTAACACGTTTTAAACATTTACTTCAATGCTTCCTAAAGTCTGCTAGCATCTGACATAAGTCTTGATCAAGTATTTCTTCGAATCTTTTTGTCTTCAAACTCTTATGATGCCTCATAACGCTCTTAGTTCTTCGTATTGTTTTTGAAGCGTCAAACCTGTCTTTGTATATCGTAGGCTGCACTGCATTACCACCACAAGTCTCAACCGAAATTTTGCCTGCAGATTTCTTTGAATAAAATCGTATAGGAAATTTCCCCCGAAATACACCTTATTTGGCCCAAAATTAGACATTTTCGAGACAAGTAAAAACCAGCTTATTTCAACTATAGGGAAGAAGCATGCTCTGAGATTCAAGCTTAAGTGCAATACTTTCTTGTAGATAGGTCACTACTTCAAATTCCATGTGCAGAGTACTACTAATGCCATCTCTTAAGAATCAGGGAGAACTTATTCATGGTCTTCATAATATTTGTGTATAATGCTATAAAACTATTCCTCTTTTAGATTCCCATTTGGTAAGAAAAACACCCGCAGCTTATTCTGACGGTGTCTATATGCTAGCTGGGACAAATCGACCGTCCCCCAGAATGATCTCAGAAGCGTTGATGAAGGGAGCTGATGGCTTGCCTTCATCAGCAAATAGAACAGCCTTGTTTGCTTTCTTTGGTAAGTTCTATTTCTTCATTCTATTTACCCAGAGTGTAAATAGAACTACTTAAAGTGTCTACTTAAAAAAAAAACTACTTAAAGTGTCTTTAAGTAGTGTTTAGTTTAGTGTACACTTAATCAAGTCTTTCTCTGATAAAAGCTCTGGCATAGGACTTTATGGGAGCTTTGGGCCTCGAGTCACACTTAAAACACTCTATAGGAGACTTTACCCCCGCATAAAACTGCAGAAATGGCTCTCTGCACGATCCGCAAGGATTCACTTATGGTACACTGGAGTCGGGGTAAAGGCTGTGATGAGTGCACGCCAGAATTTTCTTCGGGAAAAGGGTTTTTTGCTTTTATTGGGGTATGAGGGTAGAACGCTTATCAATCCCCCTCCCCCTAAAAAACATTAAAAGCAAACAGGAATCTAGGATACAAATATAAGAATACACGTAGACATTCATTTTGTGCACAAGGGGTCCCATGGGTATTTCAGGGGAATGGGGTGGTTCAAAAGTCCTGTAAAGGTACCTGTAAATGCGCCAACCCTGTACGGCCTAATGAAAACTGTCGACCTGTGGATTTTTATCTAAGATAAATTATATTGGTATTTTTCCTTTCTATTCATTTGTCTTCATCTGTTATTTCATCTAAATTTTTATTTTGGTCAATTCGGAAGCTGAAGTAGAATCTCGCAGGTGAGCACGTTGTAAACGAGGGCAGCCATCAGTTAGACTTTTAGAGAATACATTACTGTCAATAGAATTCTATGTTATTGTCACCCGGAATATGTTTTTTTTTTTTTTTTAAATTTGACCTCTGTTTGTTCCTCTGTTTTGTTTTCACCACTAATATAAAACGATCCAAGATACTGAAAGAACTTAAGAAAGAAACCTCTTTCTGATATTTATTTTTATATGAAACTGTTTTAAAAATTTAACCCGGGCAATGATTCCCTCTCTCCCAAGGGAAGGGACCCCCTCCCCTAATTTGAACATTAATAGGCTGATTCTTGATATCTATAGTCGAAGGATTAGATTTGAATGTTTATTAGAGGATTATTCCATTTATTTCAGTTTTATTAATTTTTGATTTAAAATCATGCGCTACTCCCCAGCCTATTTTGTGATTTTTGTGGTGCGAGATTGGATTTTGTTTTTTGTTTCTTTTGTCATATGTTTTTGTTGGTTTATTTCTTTTATTTTTTGTTTCTCCCTCGTTCCTTCCTAGCCATGGAGTCCTAAAGAGACTATGTTGGAGTGTTTTTGTGGCAAATTTATTGTTGAATAAACTCTGAGCTCATAGACTTTAATTTGGAGTGGAGCCACCATATCATAAGAGTACACATGCTTCTGAAGGAGGATCTGGGAGTTTTTTTTTCAGTGGATTTTCCGACGGTTTAAAAAAGGTTGTTTTTTCAGAGTTAGTGATCAGAGACACGTGATCATTTTTGTCTATGTTAACGTGTGTACTTTAATATTTTTATGGGACTCCTGGGACATTCCTTAGAGGAAAAATTATCTTTATACGCTGCGCTTACATAGCCACACCAGTGGCACTCACAAAAATGTAAGGGTGAAAGCAAGGAATTTTTATTTTTACTCTTTTTTTAAATGAAGATACAAAAAAGGCAAGATACAAAAATGCATTTAAAAGGTCAGTTAGTGTATTCCTAACGAAAATAGAATTTTCTTAATGACATTTCATTTCAGGCCAGCTAGTATCTTCTGAGATCTTAATGGCAAGTGAATCTGGTTGTCCGATTGAAATGCACAAAATTTATATAGAAAAGTGTGACGAAATGTACGACGCAGAATGCCGTGGCAATAAATATATGCCATTCCATCGAGCCTGGTATGACCACAAAACTGGACAAAGTCCAAACAGCCCACGAGAACAGGTAACCATTGTTTTTATCACTACTCTACTCACTTGTTTCACATTGAGCACCCTTGGCTCATCTTGGTAAATAGATAAAGAGATGGCGGCTTCAAGTACCAAGGACAGTGAAAATGAAATCTTATTGTTTGTATTGATTTACCATAGCTTTAATTCATGGACATGCAGAAGGGCGGGGACAAGAATATATTTTTCCAAATTTAGGGGGCAAGTTCGTTTTTTTTCGATTTTTCGAGAAATACCAAAAAAACCGTTTTCCAATGAACCCCCCCCCCCCCAAAAAAAAAAAAAATTCCAGATTCTCGAGGGGGGGTGATTTTGCTTTTCTTTCGATTTTCTTAATCAAAACATACAGGAAAACATTTTTCAATGAAAACACAAAAAAATATTTTTCGATATCTATATCTAGGTGAAAAAAAAACATTGGAGGAAGGGGGTGGTGGTAAAATGCCCCCTGCCAACTGACGGCACTATCGGCTAAGTAAAAACTTACACAACCATTTCCATCGATAAAAATTAGGTAAAGTTTGGAAATTAAATTTTTAGCAAAAATACCTCCATGTCAATTGTGCTCTTCTTGGTAGTAGCGGGTGCTAAATTTAAGGGTGAAAAACATTACCATTCTTCAATAGAGGTCCGAAAATTTAGGATATTAGAGGGGGGCGTAAACCCCATAAACCCCTGTGTACCTTCCTGTTACGCTATTTAGAAATATTCTCATCGCTTTGGATTCAAATATTTTCATATTTATGATACATTTATTCATATTTGCAAGGTTCTGGCAAAACTTTTGCTTTCACCCCCCATCCCTAAGAATTTTTCACGTGTCAGAAAATTTCAATTAACGCCTATTTTATAACTCTTTGGAACGCATGGAAACGCATGAATTAGGTTTGTACGTATTAGTTATTGTGAGAGTGTGGGGGGAGGCAAGAAAACGCAAAGACAGGTAAATTTTATGAAACCTACAGGAAGTGCCAGCACAACCAGGAAAAAAATATTGGTATTCCAGGGGACCCTCCCGAACTTCCCTGTTTGCATACCTACACCCCCTCTCCCCCGGCGTCCAAGTAGCATTCATGAATCTGTTCTCCCATTAATTAAAATCAACAATGCTTTGGTTAGTCATAAGATATAAATTGAGGGAAATATTATCAAACAACATCAATGGAATTTTGAAATAACTAGATTTGAACTTAAAGAAAGGATTTAGGCATTTAGTCAAAGAATCGGAGCGAGAACTTTGTATACCAAATCTTTTCAGGCAGTCAAGAATCTAAAATGTTGTGCCCATTCATTGAATTTGGTTAGTAAGATTGTGTGAATCTATAAGGTCGTTTTTTTTTTTGTTTGATTTAATTTGTTTCTATGGTATTAGTGACAGAGGGGTCACTGATTTCCAGAAATTGCGTAGACCTACACCTGGTGGCGCGTGGCGAAAGTGTGGCAGAACTTTCTAAACCTTGCGGGGACCGTGCCACGCGTGGTAGAACTCTGAATTACGCGTGGCACTCTGAAATGTACACCAGATGGTGGAAAGTGTGTGACCCCTCGTTACTGGTTGAATTTTTAATGTTATTTAAACTGTTACTGATCTTTGTTCTCTCAATTTTGATGAAACCGAGGGGCTGACCATTTTCGAAAATCGTACCAATGAGATGGGGCACGCTACGTATGGCAGAAGTCAGGGCCGTATCAAGGATTTTTTTTTGGGGTGGGGGTACTGTAGGATTTTGTCGGGGGGTCACAAACAAAAAACACATAAAAAATGTGTTTCTATTCATTTTTGTAACGTATTTGTGAGTCGGACAAACATTTTTTTTTGGGGGGGAGGGGTCAACCCCCGGACCCCTCTGGGTACGACCTTGGCGGAAGTATATTAAATTGGTACTTGTGCATTAAATTGTACACACGAAAGAAGTCAAGTTTGGTTAATGCTAACAAAAAAATAAATAGCATGAATATAGCCTATAATAGTTTAGAAACAAATTTGGGCTATAAATTTGCACATTAGGGGGAATGGGGGGTAAAGCATAGCATATATTAAGTACGTAACCTAAGATAACCTAGGTAACTCCCCCCCCCCTAAACCCCAAAAAACAACTGTTTAAATATTGTAAACGCAATGAAAACCACGCTTTGCATTCCATTTCTCTATTGCAAATACCCGTTAGCGGGTTTCGTGTCTGGTTTCCTTGATAAATTCTATAGCGGTGTGTACCAATTAGTGCACAAATACCGTTAAATTTTACGAGACACACACCAGGGGGTGGATAGTGGGTATCACTCCCCCCCCCCGAATAAGCAAAATTTAACAGCAGCCCTTGTGACTGCTGGGTTGAGAATTTAACTAAAGGTATTATTGTACTGCTTTTGGAGTATCATTAACCAAAATGAGGCATTTTTTTCTTTTTGAGATGTAAGTGTAATAATTATACTATCAAAAAAATGTGAATACAGGCCTAACATACTTTTATCAGGCTAAAAAATTGGATGTGGACCAGTCTATGACATTTTGAAGGCCAACAAAATCAATATTTTTACGATATTAAAAGATTTTCAGTACAATTTGCCTATTTTTGCGCCATTTCTAAACTGTGGCTCTCCTCTTAAAATTAACTCCTCTGTATACGTCTAGAATTAGCTCGGAGACACGGTCATCATTGCAACAAAAAAAGTTCAACTATTAAGACAGGCGCATAAGGTGAGTGGGGTCGATTTCCTTTGAGTTACTCCGACTTGGGTGTTTGAAAGAATTGAGGCAAATTAAAGTTATTAATTTTTAGTCAAAATTTCACCTTCTTCTATGAGATATTTTGAAAAGCTGTGGTGTTTTGGATATTTTGAGAATAGGTACTGCCGTATTATATGGTACACACTCGAGAATTTGCATCGCGAAGATCAGACCATAATCGGTTTTCACGGTCTTTATACCAGACAATCAGCTTCGGCTCGGTGGAAAACTACATTGCAGCTATATTTGAATTAAATTTGTAGTTGGTATTTTGGTTAGATTAGGTATTTAATATAATGCGGTCTGAGCGGCCTCCCTTCTATAATTCTAAGTTCTAGTTTTCATAATTTTGTTAATAAAGTTTTATATTTTCATCATATTTTGTTTTATTTCCTTAGCATTCACCAAACTTCACTTCTCGAGTGTGTACCATATAATAAGAAAGTGCCTGAGAATATTCCAGGTAACCCTAAATCAAACTCGGAAGATGTTGGGAGCCGATTTTGGTAATTGAGGCGTATCTTGTTTGTAAGAAAATACCGAGGCGTAAGAATTAGTGGAAATCGAATTTGCGGAAGCAATTTCAATAAAAAATGAATTTGGTCTTTAGAACGATGATAGCGCTAGCCATATTCAATTTCGACTACTAAAAGACGTGGGTATTATCTCAAATCGAGATGTCTGGCCCTTGACGAAATCAGTGCCACTTGTGGATAAATTTGTATGACTTCCCCGTTTCCTAACTATAATCAATTTCTGTAAATTCTATATAATCAAATTTACGGCCGAGAAAGCCTATATAATCAGACCTTACGGCCGAGAAAGCCTA
Source organism: Artemia sp. Qi Xiang Cuo (assembly GCF_049724085.1). Taxonomy (NCBI): domain Eukaryota; kingdom Metazoa; phylum Arthropoda; class Branchiopoda; order Anostraca; family Artemiidae; genus Artemia; species Artemia sp. Qi Xiang Cuo. The sequence continues at coordinate 2,436,139 of NC_142813.1, read as the reverse complement.
TTTCTTGTTTAAGAAAGCTTCCCTTTGAATTTCTTATGCCTAAAAGTTATATATTGAAATATGAATGTAATAGTAATAACGGTAAGCCAAACAAGGACATATAACACCGTGGGCTAATTGATATTACACATCACAAGATGGATAATGTATATATATAAATCTTCTTTGATACCCCAACATTAGTTACTATCCTTTCTTCACAACTCCACTAACGTTTTTACAAATCTGAATCGTTGTCCTCTTCATCCCATAAAAATTGTTCCTTAAATAAGAAAGCTGCTGGCACCCTGCCAGAACGTGGGCTACATCACCAGCTCCTAGATTGCACATATGTTTAGTTTAGCTAAGAAAGACCTTGGCAGGTTAAGTCGGAGAGTTGACTTTAGGCTGGTAGACGATAACTTAATGGAGAGTCGTTGATCTAGAAGTGTGTGGTTATTATATTCCCCCTCATTTTTTGTTTTTCTTTACTTAAGGGAAGTTAGCCACTTTATTCGTTCTCTTTGTCACTTTTGTTTTCTGTATATTGCTGTTAATGATTAGTATTGTTATTGCAACGATTTATGGGCTGTATTTGCATATGGCGAGTCAGTCTCGGTATCAGCTGAACACTCAGAAACAGCCGTGTCACAGACCTGGTCTATATTTAGTATTAAATATTGGTATGTTTTCCTTGTAGTAGGTATATATGTTTGTAGTGATTTTTAATCACCTTAACTAAGTGGGAAGAGAATTCTGCTTTCTATACCATCCCCTGAATTTTAAAGTAAAAAAAGATAAGAAAGCAGCAGTTTCTGAGTCAAATGAAAGTGCTAATCTCTAGATGGCGCTGTGATTTTCGTGGACACTGGCATTAGTTTGCAGTCTTATAAGTTTCCAATACTCTTCTCTTGCGAGGTTATTAGCAAGGACTGCTTGCTAAGTTGTTGTCAAGAGAAAAATCAGCAGGGCAATGCATATTTAACCACACTTCGATCTTCTTTTTGAGAATAGCATTGGAAAATATTTTTTAGCGATTATCTCAGAAGTGAAAACGTCAGATACGACCTATGGGCGTAACAGAAATAATATGGTTACGCTGGCTTGCAGCTTACCGCTAAAAGAGACAATCGACGCCCTTGTCTAGCTGGATTGGCTAGCAGGAATGTTCTGGTATAAAAAAAAAATAAAAATAATTCGTATGCACACCAATGGTCAGCGTAGGCTGCATAGCGCAGGTACCAATCTCCTGATTCTCTGGCATTGACATTGAGTGCTGTACGTAGTTGTGGACAACGATGTGTTGTCGGCCATTAAACAGCACATTTTATAGATATTATTTTGTTTTTAAACCACGAATTGCCGCAAAAATTTTCAGTGAAGGGGGGAGGGAGTTATAAAAATTCCTCTGGGGGGCTTCACTAAGGTCTGAGAAACACAATTTTCGGAAGAAATTAAATATTTTCCAAAATTTAGATTTTATACATTTTGTTTTTTTAATGCAAGGGTAAACGACCAATACCCCTTGTTCCTTGCGGGTAAGGGAGCACCCAGGGGGAGGGTCTCGGGGCCTGGGGTCCCCGAAATCTTAAATTGATCCGAATTTCTGGGCACTTCTTATTCAAATCATCAAATAAACTTGTTTTACCCAGCCCCCAACCCACCGTCCCAAAAAATGTATCTCTGTACGTGCCTACTTGTGGCTGTCCATTTTTGCCAATATATAAGCATACTATTTTTTCATATGACTAACTAGAGTTAAAATATCTTCAACTTTTAACTTTAACTAATACTTTAATTAGAAACTTGTTGCAATCCCCCCTTTATTTTCAGTAATAGCTCATAATTTATTCATCAATAGTCTTCGCTCATAGTCTTCATAATTTCTTAGCTAAACCAATAGTCTTCGCTCATAGTCTTCATATTTTTTATATCAACAGTCTATAGCTTTGCCTCTAATGCCATCCTATTACACATTTTCTTTCAATATGATTATATTAGACGCTCATATAAAGAATTTTTCATGCACCGTCCTAATACATGCATTCTTTCAATATGATGATTACCATCAGGTGAGAGGGGTACGGGGTCCTACCCTCCCCCCGAAATTTTTGTCTGAATCGTGACAACGTAACAAAATAATATAAACAAAAATGTATGCGTTTTCTACAGTTTTTGTAATTTATTTTTAATTACGTTTTAAAAGCTTTAATTCTTTTTTTTCACCAGTTATTCGATTCTTTTACTATTTATATGATATCAAAAGGAAGTAAATACATCATTTGAGAAAAGTTGCCACACAGCTTTTGCTTGTCATTTTTATCTTTCTGTTTTTCCTTTTTCAAAGAAAGCATTTCTCCTGTCCAGTTAATCAGCATAAAACTGTAAATTATATAGCAGTTAAAAATTAACTTACCATATACACTTTATTCAGTTAAAGTAACACTTGGTAGGGGTACTTTAGTAAAAAATTTATTTATATAGCAAATATGCTATATAACTGGTTATTGAAGCATGAGACAAAGGCATGTAATATGGCTATCGAAAACTAAATTCAGAATGCTTTTTGATGGGCAAACTCGAACTAAACCCCTGTTAGAATTCTATTAAAACTTGAATTACATTGCTGATGTGGAGTGATTTAGTAACACTTGATGCGTAACACTTTTACCTACTTCCCATCCCTACGTCTTTCTTCTGAATTTCATTAATCTCCTAAGCATCTCGAAGCATTTCATCACTTTTTTTACCGGTATTTTTATTTTGTCCAGGTACGTATACAATGAGTTTTTTGCAGAGAAAAGAAGAGGGGGAGGAAACGAATTAATCAAGGCCGTACCCAAGATTTTTTTTCGGAGGGGGTTTTACTCAAAAATTTTTTTCGGGGGGGGGGGGTTACACAAAAAAAACGCAAAATTTGTTTGTATCCATTTTTGTTACGTTTTTACGAGTCAAACAAAGATTTGGGGAGGGGTTCAAACCCCCCTAACCCCTCCTCTGGCTACGGCCTTGCTATCAATTAAAGTTCCTCGAAATATGTGCTAATAGCGTATTAGACGGATATGGTTGGGGGACGGATATTAGACGAATAGAACAGGGGCGGATCTAGAGCGAAATCTTGGGGGGGGGTCAATGTGACAAGGGCGCCAATGAGAGAAATCTTGGGGGGCCTAATGTGACAAAGGTGCCAATAATTGACCAAATTGACAAATTTATTCTATAAAAGAGCGAAAAAAGAAACAAAAACAGGAAAAGAGGACACCTGAAAAAATCTTTGGGGGGAGGCAGGCCTCCCGCCCCCTGAATCTGCCAGTGGGATAAAAGGTACTGGGAAAATTTTGAAACTGTCGTGGCAACCCTTATTTGCTAGCCCAAGGGCAAAAGCATGGGTACTTGTTAACAATCAGAACACACTCAAGAAGTTTGCTTGGTTTGATCTGAGTAAACCGGTTTTCCTCTCTCATTTAGTTATAATTAGCTCGTCCTTTCGTGAAATAAATTACGATATAGGTATATTTTAATTAAATATTTAATATATAGAGGGTTTTGGGTTAGGTATTTAATATAATGCGTTCTGAGCTGCCTGCTTTCCATAATTCTTCGTTGTAGTTTCCATAATTTTGTTTATAAATTTATTATATTTTCGTCATATTTTGGTATATTTCATTATGATTAACCTAACTTCACTTCTCGATTGTGTTCGGGATAACAGCTAAGTACCTCTTGGCATTTGCGATCTTATATACCAAAAAGTGCATTTTTATTCATATCCAAGCGATGGGGCGGGGGTCTTTAGACGGATATAGTTATAGACAGTACTGGGAAAGTTTTGAAAATTGTCATGGCAACCCTTATTTCTAGCCCAAGAGCAAGGTGAAGCCGTTTGTGCTTTTGGAATTTTTCTGGGAGCTCCAGTCTCTGTTGGTGTTTCCTAAGGATGAAAAGACGAATCAGGTGCACTTGTAGTGTTTTTGGAGGGGGGTCGGTCGAATCCTGTGACCGCAAATATGTTTTCACTTGGCCGATTTCGCCTGAAAAAATATGTAATGAAGGCAAGGCTTAGGATTGCATATAAATATTCATGTCTCACTTTAAGCGAGAATCACCATTGCACATAGTAACGGCAACTAAAAACTTGAAAGACATGTAGGCTATAGTTTATAAGCAGATTGACTACTTCATATATGAGATATTCATGTTTGACTGCATCCCGTTTGCAAAAAGTTATCAATTATAAAGATAAATTTTATTTGCCAAGAAAAATTGTTTTTAAATTCCAGCAACAATGAAAAATGAAATATGGTTGTTTAAATTGGTTAAGTGGATGCTTACGTCAAAAAATATATCCTAAATTATAAATAAAAATCAGGAACTTAAATTTTAACGAAAAGACCTCCATGGAGTTTTTGGTAGTAGTGGGCTCTAAGTTACAAAAAGAAACTTGGGTGAAAATAAGCAAAAAATAATTAAAAAGTATATGTCACCAAACAGCTTAGGAGGGTATGAATGAATCTAATATGGGCTAAAATGGGGCAATTTTTATTTTAGTTTTATGTCCTTATTTTGTAAAAATTGGGCTAAAGAAATGATTTTTTTTTTCCCTTTTATAAGGTATGAAACAGTCATTATGTTGATGAAAAGAAATATCAGGCAATGATTATTTATGAAACAAAAACATTCTTTTAAACAACCAATCGGTAAATGAAATTTTTTCGTCAGTCATACACATCAAATTGATTTAAGTGTTAAATACGTAAATGGAAAAACTTGGTGGGTTGAAGAAAACGAGTTAAAACCATCAAATTTCGGAATATTCATAGACTTCCAAGAAACAAAAGAGTTATTTTCTTTACTTTAGTCTATTTGGAAACGAGCTATAATATTTTTGGTACTTTTGCGTTATATGGTCGCTTTTAAACATACAGCCCAAATTTGTTTATAAAATATTATATATTTATCCTGTTTTATTTTATTTCATTAGCATTAACCAAACTTGACTTTTAAGAAGTGCCCATATAATGCACCATTACCGTATTTTTTTATATTTATTACTTTTTACTGTTTAGTCTTCTCTAAGACACAAATTTTATTCTATTTAAGGTTCGAACCTAAGTTGCCACGATCACAGCTAAGCTTTCTTACCGCTGCGCTATAATAGTGTTCGCGTTATATTTTTGCAGCTTTTGCTGTGCCCAATCTTTCGTTTATTTTGTTTTATTTATACACGGGGAAGTATAAAAGAGGGGGAATTTTGATGTTGTATTATTTTGCGGTCAATGGAAGTGCATACACTGATAAAACTTGGAAGTAGTTAAGTATTTGGAAGGGGTCAAAAAATGGTCCATAAATTCAACAAATTTATGTGACACACAAACAAAAATACAACGGTACATTATCTGATTCAAAAATACAATCTGATTCGTTTTCTTTTTGATCAGAGCCCAAATTTTTTACCCCCTCCCCCCCCAAAAAAAAAATGTGTTTAAAATAAATAAGGCATTCGTGTTTGTACCCTAGTAAAAATTAACCATGATATGGATATAAAATGTCGTACCGTGTAATTGTACCGTACCTAACGACGTCCACAGTGGCTGAAGCTCTCCACTTCAGTAAGGTTTCATAGCGTTGATTCAGTAATTATTGATGATTCAACAGTAATCCACAGTAAGGTAATAGACAGTAGCGAAAAGTCCTACACTCTCAATTGAACGTTTTTGACACAGATCTAAAACCACACAAGCTTCATGACCCCGCCTTCGCATACGCGCAATGGCAAATGTTTCCGATGGAAAACCAAGTAGCAACTGAAACTATGGCTCTGGCGTATATGCTCAGATCCTAATTTACGTGCTATGAAATGTCTGTCATGTTTGGAAAAAGATTTCGCTACTGGTATATACTTATATACTGTGGCAGTAATCTTAGTTTCTGATAAGGCATTTATTCTGTTATAAAATTTTAGATAAACCTGTTCTCGCTCAGCTTTCCACCCTCATGGCTTCCCTCCGACACAGGTCCCCCAGAAAAAAACTGCATGTGGTAATTTGTTTTCTTATGAATTTTCGTCATGATCAATGACTTCACTCATTTGTATTTGAATCTTCATTAATGTACCTAGGACAGTGAAAATGAAACCTGATTATTTGAATTGGTTAAGTGAAAAATTACACATCCATATATATCTAAAAAATCAGTTTTGGGGAATTCAGTTTTTAATAAAAAATATTTCTACAATATTTGAATTTTTACAGACGGAAGGCGTTAGCTAGACGAAAATGTAGTACTGCCATAAAAACTTCGTACTACTGAAATTACAAAAAAAAATAATCTTAGAAATCTGCAGTTTTCAGGTATGAATAAACCCAAGATGTGTCCAGTGGGAGGGGAAATGTATTATTCCCGTGTCCTTTTCATTTTGGTATAGCAACAAGGGATATTCACTTTTAAAACCATGTAGCCTATGCCATGCGGCACGTGCAACGTGACATGGCGTGTAACCTGCGCAATGGGACACGTTTCGTGAGGAATTACTTAAAAAAATTAGCCAAAAAATTGAATAAAATTTTTTATTCAAAAAATTTGGCTTATGACTTTCGCCATTTGGGCTAGTATAGTCCTGGAAAACCTGGCAACCCTAGCAGAAATAAATAAAATATTTAAATCATTGCTAAGCGTTTCAAATACGATTGAATATAATCGGGATTTTGTTTCCTATATTACTTTATGACTATACCCCTGGTCAGCATAAATGCCCTCAGAATAAAAGTCATTTGAGAAGTCATTTGAAATTATAGAAAATGGATGTTTTTTTTAATACTAAACACTTTGTTGATTATACCCACAAGTGCACACAGGTTCAACTTTTATTTGGGGGAGGGGAGATCCTTCCAACCAATGCAAGAGTGGAATCCACCCCCTGTATGTCTGAAGGGTTGTTTCTATGGTTAAGAACGATGAGTTTTACCCCTTCGTTGAAAGGTGAAGCAATTTTATAATCTACGAGTCATGTATTCTTAACTAAGCGTAATGCAATCAGATGTGAAATGAAATAAATACTAGACTGGCTTTTATTGAATTTTATTCATCTTTAAGTTTTTGGTTTTTTCTTTGGTTTTGTGGTTCTTTTCACATTGACTTTCCGCATTTGTTTTTTGTTGTTTTTTTTTTCTTCGGCACTTTCCTTGGTTACATTATTTCGTTTCGCGCTGAAGAAGAGAGGCGTTTGTCCTCTCGAAATATTCGCTTTGTTTTTCAGTATTTTCATTTGGCCTATAAAAACCCCATTTTTGCTCGTTTTTCCCCCCAAGGGCTCTGAATGACTTGACTTTTGTAGTGATATTTTCAGTTATCTATGTTGGCATCCTACATAGAGAGAGGGAGGGGGAATTAGGTTGCGCTTGTATTTTACTACCCTAGCAAATTATGTAATTTCAGGTGTTTGCATTGATTACTTGTTTTTGCCAAGGTTGAACATCATCTAGTTTCTTGTACAAGTGATTGCTTAATCTTTTTAAGCAAATTACTTACGTCACGAAGCTGTCTGCTACTTTGTTAATAGTCACAATGGTTAGACATCTTTGAGTGCTTGTCAAACTGGTCGCGGTCTGCAGCTATCAGATCTCGGAAATCAGAATGGAAACTTGAAACGCCATCTACTGGGTGATGTTTTCTGGAGATGAAAAAAAATAATAAATAAAAAAAAAAAATACTTTCCTATACTTAGACGTTAAAAAGAGCGCTTTAATTTAATTTATTTTTGTAAGCTACTCAAATTGTTACTTATTCATATATTCATGAAATGGGGTAAAGAGTGAAGCTTTGATAAATTGGGGTAGAAGAAGAAGATGGGTACTTGTGTGTTATATGGACACTTTTATATAATCTACAAGGAAACCAGTCACGAAAAAGCCGTCAAACAGGTTATTCTCAAGCGACCGCTATACATAAACAACTGCAAAGCCGTGGTTTCTCAATGAATTACAATATTGAAACGATTGTTTTTTGGGGTTTAAGGGGGAAAAGGTACCTAGGTTAGGTTACGTATATAATATATGCTATGTTTTATCCCCCCCCCCCCTAATGTGCAAATATACAGCCCAAATTTGTTTATAAACTTTAATATATTCATCCTATTTTATTTCATTAGCAATAACCAAACTTGACTTTTTAGGAGTGTCCATATAAAGCACCAGTATTGGAAGATGTGCAGCTGTGACTGCTTCGGATGCCTTGCTATGAGTTACTAGTGATAGAAGTAGTGTGTCAGAGAGGGAAGTAGATTCTTAGGACATACTGCCTTTCCGTTTATGATTAAAAAAAAAATAAAAATAGAATAACAGGTGTAACGTGAATATGCGCGATATGGTGAAAAGGTACTTATTAAGAATTCTGTAGTCACGCGAGAATTGTATTGCGGCATTACCCGGAAATTCATGAGACGCTGTACAAAGGGTTTGTTCAAAGGGTTTCTCACTCCGGGAACTATATTTAAACATTATTTTTTTGGGGCTTAGGGGGACTAAAAGGTACCTAGGTTAGGTTACGTATTTAATATAAGCTATGCTTTACCCCCCTAATTTGCAAATATATTAGCCAAACTTGTTTCTGAACTATTATATTTGTATCCTGTTTTGTTTTATTTCATTAGCATTAACGAAACTTCACCTATCGCGTGACTACTGGATAAGTGCCGGTGTAAGTTTGCCACCCATGACAGAACAAGTGTCAGTGTACTGAGATTTACGGTGAAGCAGCGTGGACAACCACTTGATCAGTGCCATCTAGCATTTCTGGGTAAAGATGTGACTAAAAATCGCTTCTATTCTTGATCAATTCTACTAAAAATCTTGATTCGCTAAATTGTAAACCCTCCCTCCCCCAAAATAAAAGAAATCTGCGTACGTGCCTCCTAAAGGGGGATTGAGGGGATATCTCGAAAGATTTGTATTTGCTGGCTGTAATTATTCCTCGTTTTTTTCGTTATCCTATGTTTTCTCTTATTACTGTAGATTTAACCCTAGATAATATTTATGGAATAAGTTGAATGAGTCCTGCCAATTCATCAACATCATTAATAACCCTACAATTGGTGATAAAGCGCATTACGACAATAGTGTCTTGAGAAAGACTGGTTTTTAAAATTGTAGATTGACCTTTTGTCAGGAACATACGCAGAATCTTCTTTTTTTACGTGGAGGGCATTACAAAATTTTTACCTGATAATTCAAATAAGAAGTGCCCTGAAACTCAGGAAAATTTGCGGTCTTAAGAGGGAGCGAGGCCCCTTCCCTACGCACATCCCTGCTAGTCATATGAAGTAAGATTTGTGTTGAATTTATATAATCGCTTACTAGTTCTTTGGGCGGCTAAGCCACAGAACAGAGGTGAATTTCTTCGAGACGATGCTCCATAAGATATAACCTCATACTTCGTCCAAACAAAGATTATGACAACGTCTGTGAGAACCTGGAATGAGCACCTAGCAAATTCAAACTGTACAGATAGGGTCGACAATCCCAGTGCAGCTAACGGGGGCCAACCATATAATTATTCATTAGGATATATATACATATATATATATATATATATATATATATATATATATATATATATATATATATATATATATATATATATATATATATATATATATATATATATATATATATATATATATATATATATATATATATATATATATATATATATATATATATATATGTATATATGTATATATATATATATATATATATATATATATATATATATATATATATATATATATATATATATATATATATATATATATATATATATATATATATATATATATATATATATATATATATATATATATATATATATATATATATATATATATATATATATATATATATATATATCAGGGCCGCATCCAGGATTTTTGTTCAGGGGGGGGCTTTACTAATTTTTGACTTTTTTTTGGGGGGGGGGGGAGTTTACTAATTTTTGACTCAGTTTTCGACTAATTTTACTGATTTTACCTAGGTTTTACTAATTTTCGACTTATTTTCGAGTCGGTCAAAAATTTCGGGGGGGGGTTCAAACCGGGTAACCCCCCCCCCAGATACCGGCCTTGTATATATATATATATATATATATATATATATATATATATATATATATATATATATATATATATATATATATATATATATATATATATATATATATATATATATATATATATATATATATATATATATATATATATATATATTGTTAACAATCATTATTCTGTACATAAACGGGATCTGTAACGTCCTGTCTATCATTTTGCTTAAGCTTCTATGACGAAATTTATTCAGCCTTTTACATAATCCTAATTCCTAAGTTATTCAGTTATCAAGCTGTTAATCTAATTGTCGTTCCTAGCAAATCAATATTCATCTATTACGAACAATTAGTGTTTAATTTATTCTTGAACTCGCAGACCTTATCTGTACTTCCATCTGCAAAACAAGTATTGATTTCATGTATTTGTCTCGCCTTTCCTTCGCTTCGTTTGGCACATAAAACTAAGCCCCCAACCAAGGGCTTCAAACTTCTTATGTTATTGACAAGAATAAGCTCCAATCGTTGGTCAATTCAGCAGCAGTGGCGGATCAGGGGGGGGGGGGCGGGGCCCCCTAGCGTAGTCTAAAGTAGTGTAATTTACTTAATTAACTCAAGCTTGCGTTAATTAAACTTGCTCCTAACGCAAGTTAACGGATCAACCTATTTTGCGCGCCCCCCTAAAATGTCTTTGTATCGGATCAACCTATTTTGCCCCCCCCCCCTTAAAAATCCTAGATGTGCCCCTGTTCAGCAGGCTATTGCTCCCTCCCTCTACATGCGTCCCTGGACTTTGACATGTCGTAAGCAGGGGCGCCATTTTACGAAAAATTGGGGGAGACTTTTGGGTTAAAAAAAAATGAAGATACAAGAAAGAATTTTTTTAAATATATGGGGACTTTTTTTTAAATGAAAATCCCAAAAAATACAGTTTCCAAAATTTGCCCCCCCCCCTCTCTAATTGGTGATCCTGGTCATAAGTAGCATAACGAAAACTTTGACAAGTCGATAATGCAATTTTCTTTGGTTTTTTTTGTGGTCTTGTTTTTGCTCTAATTTTTCTTGGATAGGGTCTTTCAAAACCATTCTAGTGGGTAAAATTTTGTCCTCGATTTAAATTTCTGAGTCAATGGTTCTCAAACTTATTTAGATACTGTACCCCCTTTTACCCAAGTTTCTGTAATTATGTAATTACATCACCTCCTGGTCTAAATGGGAAGTAGCATCTCCTGCTATAAAATCCTTTTGACTTTTTTAAGCTTACACCCTTTTCACCTTACTAGTTAAGACTAATGAAAAGGTAGTGGTTAGTCTACGATACGATTTGAACAACGTAATCTTTGCATCGGCTATAAATTTTTATCTAATTCCAATTTATTTTAAAGACGAACCGAATAACCAGTTGGATCGATGGTAGCTTCGTCTACAGTACCAGTGAAGCATGGGTGAATACGATGCGATCGTTCAAAAACGGTAAATTCAAAATGGACAGAGACGGATTTATGCCGCTTAAAAACACCAGAAGGGTCCCCCTTCACAACATGCCCGCTCCACATGTGATGAAAACCTACAATCCAGAGAAAATGTTCCGTAAGTAAACAAACTCTTCCTTTGATCACTTGACTAAGCTGAGTGACATAACCCTTTTGTGGAATATTCTAGTCAGCAGGTTGAAATCACGTCAGCATTATTCATAGTAGGAGGTAAAGAGCAGGATTAAGAGTTTTTTTGGGGGGGAAATTTGTGATAGTCTACAAGTATCTGCTGATCCTTAGCCGTTTTCTATGTCATCGCACAAGCATTAGAAATATCAACAATGCACCATGAAACTCCACGTGATGACTTACCTGCTCCGCATGTGACGAAACGCACAATCCAGTTGAACATAATCCGTAGCTCTTTTCCATTTATGTCTTGACGTCTCGACTGAGCCTGTCTCTTCTCTTATTACATTTTCTTGTATATATATATATATATATATATATATATATATATATATATATATATATATATATATATATATATATATATATATATATATATATATATATATATATATATATATATATATATATATATATATATATATATATATATATATATATATATATATATATAAAAAAAAAAAAAAAAAAAAATATATATATATATATATATATATATATATATATATATATATATATATATATATATATGGACAGTATGTCCATTACTCCTGGTTCCCATTTCCGTATGCCTCTTCCCGCTGTAAAGTACCAAAAACACTCAAAATGCCATTCAAAAATACCAGAGTCCTACATAGCGCTGCCAACACTTTGAGATAAGTTATACTGGTTTTGCGACCAAACTGTACCGCAAAAGATTCTTTGTGGTACAATTTAACATCCTGTCCTATGTCAGGATGACATAGGACTGAGCCTGTTTCAAAGACAAATATACTAGAATAAACTGATAAGCGGCCATTTTTTTCTCTAATATCTTCATCCTCGTTATGAAACTATACGCTGCTTTCTCGTGCAAAGATTCTTGAATTCGTGGAGCTTTCTTTTTGTGTCCCGTTTAAATTCGATGAAAATCCCTTTTCTTTTGCTTAGGCTGTGTCCACAAGAGGCTGCCGGATAACTTTCATAAATTTCGAAAAGTGAATCTTGACAAGGCGAATACAACCAAAATGTACCAAGTGTTCCAGCAATTTGTTTGTTGTGCCATAAAAAGTCCGAAGGTACCGCATTGTTCTAGGCCCTTTAGATTGAACCAAAGCCGGTACAGTTGGACCACATTGGCAACGCTGGGCCCGCTTTATAACATGCCTTCTCCGTACGTTGTTGCAAACCTACAATTTTTTAGAAAATGTTCTGTAACTAAACGCTCTTCCTTTCAAATCTCTACTGAGCTGAGTTATTTATATTCATGGTTGCCGCCCGGTGAAAAAATCACTAGATTTTAGTGATTTTCTTCAATAATCTAATGATTCATGTGCTGATTTAGTGGTTTTTTGTTTAGGCAATATAAAAAAATCACTAGAAATAGTGATAAATCACTATGGCTGGTAACCCTGTATATACTGTTCTAAAATCTCAGGCTAATTTCCATCCTAAAGCACCAGGAACACGGAAATGAAACACCAGAAACACCAGAAGGGTCTAACTTCAGATACTATCACCCTAGATAAAGTCTCGCCTTATAATTCATTCATATGAAACGAATTTGGAGTCGTCATATTCGAATAATTGATTTCTTAGTGTACTTGTCTTTCCTGTATGAATAATTTCGAAATCCTTCCTATATTACAGGGAAATCCTAGAGAGCAAGGCATATTTTTGTTGTAAATAAACAAATTGGTAAACGGACAAACTTTTCGAAGGTTTTCAGCAGTTTCTTTAACAGCATGGGGAGGGGCTCATTTTCTAGTAACAATTTGGTGTTAGGTCGCGGAAACAGAATTGTTAGCTAACAAAATGTGGTTTTAAAAATTCGCGGAAACAGAATTGTTAACTAAGAAAATACTAAAAATTCACGGAAGCGTATTAATTGTACGGTAAATGTAATCGAGGGAGCTTCAAAGGCAAACAAAAATTTGAAACAACATTTTCAAGATTCAAAGCAAGTATGGAATGTAAGATAAAGTTTACCGCCAAAGCTGTCCGCCGTTAAATGTTGAACGGGTAGAAATCACAAATTATATTTTTCAAAATCTTTAATTTCGCGCTCAGAATCCATTAGCAATTTGGACCTGCAGCCTCTGGAATTGTTATAGAATTTCAGTAATAATTGTTATGTTCAATTTTTCTGTTAACTTGCAGAAACGTAAATGCTAGTAAAATTTTATCTACAATGTTTTTAGACAGAGAAACAGAGCATCAATTTGCAAATTGTTTTGTGACTCAATAATTTTCATTCTTCGTAATGGCTTAAATTTTTACATGGGAGGACCAATCAGGTGAAATTTAACTTTTCTTTCTTTATATTGGTTTAAAATTTCCCTCTAGAGGTCTTTTTAACACCTGAGGTTTTAAAAAGGTGGGGCCATCTTGATAAGTAAAGAATAATATCATAGGCTTTCAAGAACATCACAGATGTAAACGAGTTAAATCACAGGAAACTTTTTACCATGAAATAATAGGAGACTAAGCGTCTTTTTCTCTTTGGATTTATTATGTTGGTGGAAGAAGAGCTTATAAGGTATTCATAAACAGGAACAAAAGTGTAACATTTTATCTAAATGTTACAACGGGAATTGTGATTAGTGATGTACTGTATTCACTATAATCAGAATGTGATGGAGATTGAAAAAATAAACTGACGAGTTATATGGCAACAAAGAATAGTTTTCCCCTTGGGGAATAAAAGAGGATAAGAAGTGATACTACTACTTGTACCACTGACAACTCTTCGCAGTCAAGGCAGCTTAAGGCTAACACAGCCACGTAGACTCTGCTTCACTGAGTCAGGTCCGAACTTCACTCGTTACTCCCTCCTATAAAACTCTTAATTCCTCTAAATCTCTATTTGTGGCCTTTTTTGCATCCCAATTGAGGACGTTTTGTTTTTCGTTTGGTCCCAGTCTGATTAACAAAATGTACGATTTTTGGCAGCCTCATCCATAAACTCGACCTAACCCTCTTAACCCCTCTTTTGTTCTAGCCCTCCGCAGCGTGTCTGAACCGCGTTATTCGTTCAGCTATTGTTTGATTTTCTATCATCAGGGTTGCAACGCCTAGTGGTCTATCGCTAATTCTAGGGATTTTTTATATTGGCTAAACATAAAAAAATTATTAAATCAGCAAATAAATCACTAGACTATTGAAGAAAGTCACCAAATCAACAAACAAGTCATTAAAATTTAGTGAATTTTTCCTCACCGGGTGGCAACCCTGTGTATTATTCGAGCATCTAGTATATTTATATTAATTTTTTGAAACTCCCGCATTTCTACCGCGACTTTCAATATTCTGACCTTATTTCCAAGAATTATGTTCCCATTCTTCCAAACCTTTTTTTTACTGAAAAAGAATACAGTAAAGAAATCGGTAAAGTGCAAATTATGTTCTGGCCTTGAGAAGGCATAGGAGTTGTGAGCCCTAATCATGTTAATTTCTGCTCGTTTGACTCGGTTATTTCTTATAGTTTCTGTTCGGTTTGGTTTTCATTTATTTCTTGATGCTGATTTGTGTTACTTTTACGCTTGGTAGATTATTTGATTTTGTTTTTGCACATTTTTGGTTTAATGGAGTTCTTTACTTTTCCTTGAAAAACTTATTTTGTTGAATTTTTTTTTAATTAATTAGAGTTATACATCATTGCGCAGTTGAGCACTTGATATTAGGGGATGGGTCAGTGATCTTTTGTATGTTAGGGAGGTGGGGGGTTGCCTAATTCCTCAAACAATGCTCGGTCCGATTTTTCAAACTGTCAGTGATTCTTCAGATAAATGTGGAGGGGTGATTTAACCTCTGACCTTTCTTAATGGCAAGAATATTTTCACTGAGCGTACAATATTGGAGCTGAGGTAGGCGCAGTTCCCGTCTTATCGCGGAGACGATATTTTTTAACGGAAAACATTAGTTTTCAAATACCGAATTATTGTAATAAAAAAGTTAGACTTCAATGTGGAGAGTGGCGTTTCATCAGGGGATAGATCTGAAGGTCTGAAGCTCAGTTTATTTTACTATTAGTTACGCACAAAGGGTACATGCCAATTTATTTAATCATAGTTTGGTGTCTACTGTTTATCTAAAGAAGATTTTGTCGATTTTTTTAAGGTGGCCGTGTTGATAAATGGCGGCCATAGCCATTTTTCTATGACTGTCAACAATGTAAATTAGTTATTTGATTTTTTCGAGGGGCTACATACTTTAAAAAACTCTATAACCAGGGGGTGCGCTATGCATAGTTGTGAAGTTATACATAAGCTATGCGTGGTGCGAAGAGTTGCGGAGTGGCGGAACTGTGCCACGCTTGGTGGAAAAAAATTGTGCTCTGATATGTACATGAGGTGGTTAAGACAGTGTATGTAAAATTTATTTATTTTAAATAAAAAAGGGGAGCATACCAGATTTATTAAAACATGTCGGTGGTGCCTTATCAAAAGACCCCAAACTCTTGTCCCAAGTCCTGAAGCAATGCACCAGCCTTAGTTTTATCTCATTGATTGACTCTAAATTGATTTGAATTGAGAAAAACTCCTTATGTGATGCAATAAAGGGTAGGATTTATGAAGCGTAATGAAGGGTTTCTAGTTTGATTAAGGTTAGTTTTACTCGAAAAACCATGTAAATAAAAAGAGACAGTTCGTAGGCTAAAACCCAGCTTTAAATTTTTACCTCTTGTAATTTATCATCAGGAGGAGTATTTCGTATAATTCACGAAAATTTGGAAGGAGGCTTTTTGGAGGCTTTTCTTAAAACCTAGGGAGGTTATTTATTTTTTTAGCCTTATTGTTATAATTGGCACCATTATTTGTGACTGGGGGCCGTTTCAGGGAATAACTTGTACCTTCATTGAATAAACTATGAAGCTTAAAATTAAGCTAAAACCGGTTATGGGTATCAAAAATTCGATTTTGGGTCAATTTCTGTATTGTCATTATTAATTGTCATTGATTGATTAAAAGCTCATTTTTGTTGAGAACTAATCAAATCTCTTCGGAATCATTCCCTGAATAATCTCTGATTAATTCTGAGCTGAAAGTGCTATAGCCTGTTTGTATGTGTAAAGATAGGACCGGAGGCATGTTAGGGTGGTAAAAGCCCTCCATTGGTTTTGACCTTAAAAAAAAGCGCTAAAACTTTTAGTTTCCAGTTAAATGAGCCTTTCCCTAAGTTTTTACGGCCACCCTTACCATACGATGAGAGCGTGAAATATAATACGAAGTGTAGATACATTGCTCTTTACTAAGTATGTGCTAATGCATAGACTATGGAAGAATCTTCATGAAAAAGTTTTTTTTCATTGGGTCTGGTAGAATCAAATTATTTGCTTCAAAATATGCATATTTCCTCAAAATAGGCTAAACTGTGCAATTCTTGTGGGATTGCTAGCATAGATAAATAAAAAGCCCATAAAACCATACTTGCAAATACTGGGGGAGGGGTCATTCAATTGGAACAATGAAAAAGAGACGGTTTGAAGTAGTTTTATATTTTTCAGAGGCGTATTTTCTAGAAATAATTTACCAAATAAAATCAATGAAAAAGAATGTGGTGTTATTAATTATGATTTAAGTGGTTCACCTGGAACTCACTGGACTTGTTATTTCAATGACCCTAAGCATCTATTTTTAGAATTCTTTGACTCGTTTGGTATTCCGCCAAGAAATGAAATAGTAACATATTTAAATACTTCACAAAAACAAATTGCTTATTATTCTATTCAAATACAGAATTTAAGTGATGTCAATTGTGGACGTTTATGTAGAGAGTATATTAAAAAAAGGGAGTGGATCCGCAAAATTTTATTTCTTAATATAAATGAATGTTTTCAGTTCGGAGAAATTAAGAACAGCAAAAGAATGGTTAAAATATTTATGTTATTTGCTTATTATTTCATTATTAATTTATGAATTAGTTTTATTGATGAAAACCCAAAACATAGATGATGGAAATAGTATAAATAATTTGTCTATAATAGAAGAAAAAAAATAAAAAAAATTGCTTATCATTCTACTCCAATACAAAATTTAAGTGATGTCATTTGTGGACATTTATGTGCAGAGTATATTAAAATAAGAGTTGATCCACAAAATTTTATTTAGATTTTATTTCTTAATATAAATGGAAGAAGAATTAGAGAAACGATTAATTGTTTATCGCAGAAGTTGTAAATATTATGGAAATGTTAGTAATGCTTTCTTATTATTTAAATTTATATTTAGTGCTTTAGGCTTATCTGCTTTTGCTATGTTACCCCTTGCTTCTTTAAATCTGGGCACAGTTCTGATTGAAATACTTGAAAAATATCTAAGAATAGTAGAACGAAAGACTGAGTATAAAACTACACATTCATTTTATTTAGAATTGCTTGCTATGTACAAATATGGTGAATTGGCTAATAAAGAAATAATTAAACGAGAAAATTAATTACAGGAAACATTTCAGTTTTTTCCTCGTGAAAAGTATGTGAAACAGGTAAAATTAAATGGGTATAAATACTGTAAAGCTAATTCAGTTGAGTCAAAATAAAGCCTATTTTTTCCTATATTACTTTCCACAATATATTCTCCAAAACTTTAAAATTCTTTTTCATGGAATGCTAAGGCTACGCGCTGACAATTGCGTTAGATACATACAGGTGTTTTTGTCGCGTGTTTGGCATTATTCCCAGAAATCTTTCACCAAGTGAAAGATTCTTGGGAATAATGCCAAGGTTATTTATCATAAATTACATGTTAATCTATAAATTAAATGTTAATCTATAAATTAAATGTTAATCTATAAATTATTTTCGATTCAGAAAATTTGTGTAATAAAATAATTTGTAGATTAATCGAGAAACTTTTAAGAAGAAATGAAAGGGGAAAATAGATACAATGAAATAATTAGGGAGGATAATAGACTTATCGGAGTATGGTGCTGGATCCACGAAATTGAAAATGAGGCATATAAATATGGCAATAGAATTTTTATCAGTGATAATTTTGAGTAGAAAGGTGTTGATAAATTAGCACATAAACGGTTTGATTCTAAAGCAGCTGATTTTGAAAAGAAATTTGAAGTGCCTTTGGGGAATAATAATAATAAATGAATAATAAAACATTGGAGTCGTATGGCATTTACTTACAACGGCCGGCCCGTCAGGCCCTGGGGGGTTGTTTCAACGCCGGAGTTTTTGTTATTTGATCTTTGAACTATTATTAACAAAAGAGCTATCTCAAAATATTTATCGGATGCACTTGAAAAAAAGGCATGGGGGGGGGGGTAGTTACCCTCCGATCTCGTTTGACTCTTAAAAAGTAAACTAGAACTTTCAATTTACAATCAAATGAGCACTCTCTGAAGTTTATACAAGCATTCCTTCCATAAGAACCATATTTGCCCCCAGGGCATAACTTACAACGCCTGCCCCCGAGCCCTGGGGGGTTGTGTCGACACCGGATTTTTGTTATGATCTTTGAACTATTTTTAACAAAATGGCTATCTCAAAATTTTTATCAGATGTATTTGGGAAAAAATTGCTTGGGAGCGGGGGTTGTTGCCCTCAGATCATTTTTGACTCTTAAAAAGGGCACCAAAGCTCTCGATTTCCAAACGAATGCGCCCCCTCCAAAGCTTATGCGACCACCCCTTCCACGTGAAGTGCCCCTGGGAAAAATAATAATAAAACATTTGAGCCGTATGGCCTTTACTATAGGCAACGCTATAGCGTTGCCTCTGATTTTTACTGTGTTCATGGCCTTATATTTGGCTTTAAAATACACTTATTTATCTATCTATCTAATATGCAGAATAATTGTACCAAACGAGTTTTGCAGTCAGACCCGCTATACTTTACCCCCCCCCCCCCCTAATGTGCAAATCTATAGACCAAATTTATTTCTAAATTAACGAAGAAACTAACGAAAAAACCGGTGTGTTCTCGAATTTTACACAGCGTAAATTTTAGTGAGTGGTGCATAATACAAAAGTACCAAAATTCCTTCCCCCTACGGAAATTAAAATAATAAAACTCAAATAGAATTCTCATATTTGGAAAGCCTTATTTTCCACCGGGGTATTTTTCACGGGGCGTTGTATTTTCAGTGGGAGGTGTTTTCCGCAGGTAAACGCCTAGAAGCGTTTGCACCTACGATCACTGATGTTTCACAATTCTAGCGGCGAGCTTTTCCGATGTAAAATTTCTTGAAAACCAGGATGGACTATTTCCTATTCCTAAAATGGCATTTTTGAATGGCTTGGATATGTAAAACTGTGGTTTCCAAAATACAAATTCCTGGCAAAAACTACCCAATTGCGGTCATAGTGACGAGTTATACGGAAGATGGCAGGACGTATTAAGTGTAACATAAATCGAAAATAACGCATCTAGGAGTTTCCCACGCTTCACATATCGATGCAGTGGGGCCAGTGGGGGATCAACTCAAAGCCGTATGTTTATGTTTTTGGGTTTTCTGAGCCTTTTTTTGTAAATTAAGAAACAAATAAGGGGCAAATAATAGCGTCAAATTATGCTTTCCAAGATATGATTCCTCTATTTCTGGCAGTTCCTGCGTGATAAATTACTCGCCTTTGAGGTTGTAATAACAAATAAAATGGTTTGACTAATTAGTCGAAAAAATTCAATTTTTTCCATTAGAGCCAATAGAATGTTATTATAATTAGGTATTATTCATACACATATGTCAAGATTGGGTACTTTGAAAATAGAAATTACACACAAGCTCAGTTGGTAGACCTTGTGATCGGTAGAACTCAGGTGTTTGTGAGGATTATTCCTTTTTTGTAAGGAATGACCATATTCGTCGCAACAGCAGAGACAACGAGTATGCGACAGATCTGTCGAGATATGCGAGTATGCGAAGTCAGGAAACCTGGGGCATAGGGATGAGCAGTATTCCCTGTAAAACGTTTCTTAAAGGAAATCCTCAAAAGTAAATGTAAACCCAAGTTTTGAGAGAAGACGTTAAATTTTCCCCCCTCCCGTAGCTAGCGGTTTGCACCAGAGACCCTCTCTCAAGGAAAAATTCCAAGCTACGCTTATGCTGGAAGCCTTCTTTGGGGACATGCCTGCTTAGTTTACGTAACTATTCAATAAAAATTTAATATTAAGAAAATTTCAAGAACATTTGGGTGACGACCCCACAGGTACCCCCATCCCCAAAGGGGAAGCCTGTGTAAGGATATGCCTAATTGAGTGTCTTTTTTTTAGTGCTAGGAGATCCAAGGACCAATCAAAATCCTCCCATATTAGCCTTCGCTATAATGTTCCACCGCTTTCATAATGTGATTGCCGAGTGGGTTCAAGCACAACACCCAGATTGGTCTGATGAAGAGATTTTCCAGCAAAGTAGACGAAACGTGATTGCTGTGTTGCAGGTCAGTTGTTAGGTCAACAACCTAGTTGTTCGCTAACTTTCATTGTCTGTACCGTCTATTGTAAAGTTTTTTTTTGTTTTCAAAGGTAAAAAAGAACTTTTTTTAGGTTTAGTTTTTTGAAACAGTTCACCCCCCCCCCCCCAGCTACAGTTAAATTAAAAAGGTCATATTTAAGACCGTAACATTTAGTTCATACAATTCTGGAGTCCCTTAGATAGAGCATATTCGATTGAAGTTGGCATAGTATAAAGAATCCCAATAGCCTACTTTGTTTATTCAAAACAGGGGCGTCGTGGGGGTGGTAAGGGGGGCAGTTGCCCTCTCAATAATTTGGAAAAAATATTATACATCCCATGTCCATTGACTATCCGGATATGAACCCCTCTTGCTCCCCCCTCCCCTCTCCCAATAAAGATGCTAAGATTGGTCCCTGATTCAAAGCGAAACACTTTTTTCAAAAGAACGTATATAGCAAGGTGGAAACTTGGAACAAACAGAAAGAGCTATCTATTTCCGGTTTTCCACTTTTACGCCATAATTTAGGTGGCGCTACACTCAAAATGAATAAAAAGAATGAATTGACTATTAATTTTTTTTCGAAACGCAAATATACTTTTGGGATTCCAACAAAACTGTCAAAACATGTGTTTAAAATAAGATGCATTACAATTAAAAAATAATGAAAACATTCAATAGTACAATCTCTAAACCCCACAAAGGCTCCATGACCTGTAAGTAGGGGGATGGGGATCATGGAACAAAACTCTTAACATTAAACATTTAAACATATACTATATAAAACATTTACCCGTAAAAATGGAGAAAAGACAAAAAAGAGACAGAAGAAGAGAGAGATAGGGAGATACTAAATTAGCTTTATGACAAATGTAATCAATCCCAAGGTCTATAACTATAATAATAAATAAATAAAAGGTTAACATGATTTGATAATACCGAACTATTTAAAAAAATGACTAATGCTAACAGTAAGAAAAACTCTTACAAAAAAAGGTTGGATAACACTGTATACGTCAAAGAAATACTAATCATATAGAAACTAAAATTTTTTAAAAGTTTTTTGAAGGTGCCAAACGAGTGGCATTCTCGAGCTGAATCGGGAAGGATGTTCCATATAAAACGACTCACAATGAGAGGACCCAATTGAGACTTACTGTGTAAAACTTTTCCCCGGTAAAATATTAAACATGAGCATTGTCACTTCTCCTGTGATTCCTTATATTTTTTTTTGTGATTCACCTGTTTATTGATGATATTTTCCCTTTATATGCCAAGTACAAATGTTAAACTTTTTTTAAATTGAAGATAACCATGGGGGGGTGCATGATTAAATGTAATCCCCTCGAAAATCCGCCCGGAAAACACATCCTCGCTGAAAGGAAATTATTCCCGAAAATGTATTCCCCACTGAAAATTCCCCCAGACAAGCCCCCCTTCCTTGCAGAAAACTTTCCGTGAAGGATGTCCGTATGTTTCCCAATAGCAGAGACTATCTATTAGTACTAAACTAATTACAAAACTTAGTTAGACACTTAAACTTCTACAATGATGTTCTCTGATTGTTTTGTATTTAGAGAGGGAGCCACACACCTCAAACGTTGCATCTTAATGTCAAAACATCCCAGCTCTTATTTAGTCATCAGATAAATACAGAATTAGTTTTAAGGGGGAGACGAGGGGACAGTGGTGGATCCAGGGGGTGACGGGGCGCACGCCTCTTAACGTAGTCTAAAGTTGTGTAATTTACTTAATTAACGCAAGTTTGCGTTAATTTAACTTGCTCCTAAAGCAAGTTTATCGGATCAACCTATTTTGCGCCCCCCCCCCCCCCTCCTAAAAAGTCCTGGATCCGCCCTTGCGAGGGGATGTAGAAATTGATGTATTATCCCCAGGGCCGCAACCACGATTTTTGCTTGGGAGAGGAGGGGGTTTGGGTGTGTGTGTAAAAAGAAACTTTAAAAAGCGTATCAAAAATGTGAAATTGACATCTACTTCCTTATGATTTCTGGAAATATTTCTGGTCTACGCTGTTATTATGAAAGTAAAGAGTAACATTAAACCCCAGAATGAGTAGAATTTATTCCGTGTGGGAGGGGGACTACCTCTTTCTTATCCACACCTCCACCTCATGGTCGCAGAAACTTCGCAGAGGGCTCATTAGATAAGGAATTGAGAGTTCAAGGCCTTTTTTTATAAGTCGAAAGTGATTGGAGTCCAACGAGCCGTGGGGGGGGGGGGTTCCGAGGTAAGATTTTTCGTAAGGGTATTTTCCGCGGGGGGGGGGGAGGGGGTAAAGGCAGTACTTAAAATTGGTTTCTGAATTAGGAGAAAGATATGAGTAAAAACAGAGATTGCTTCCTTTTCGGTTTATTTTTAGTATTTCTTTATTTCTTATTTAGAAAGAGGTTTATTTTTTATTTCTCGTATCTTTGTCTGTGAACTGGCAAGACGTAGAATGCTACAATTGTACCACGAAGAATCTTTTCCCGGGTACTTACGTATTATACCGACCACACTGTTGCTCTTGATCTTTTTAAAAATGGTTTTTCTATGTCCGTTTGGAGATTAGCTTAGCCTGAGTGAGATAAACTACTATGCAGGTATATTTTAATTATTTAAATATTTGGTACTTATGTAGTAGCCTATAGCGATCCCACTCAAGAACTTTGATCTGATCTGTCTGCGTAAAACCGGTCTGTTTTCTGCATTCGGAGACAATTAACTTAGGCTCAGTGAGATAAACTTATATAAAGGTGTATTTTAATTAAATTTTTAATATATAGAGTTGGTATTTTGGTCAGGCATTAAATCTAACGCGTTCTGGGGGGCCTGCTTTCCATAAATCTTTGTTGTAGTTTCCATACTTTTGTTACTAAAGTATTATATTTTCATCATATTTAGGTATATTTCATTAGGATTAACCTAACTTCACTTCTTGAGTGGGATCGCTATAATACATAAATGTTGGTTAGGTTAGGTATTTAATATAATGCGCCCTGGACGGTCTGCTTTCCATAATCCTCTGTTGTAGTTTCCATAATTTTGTTACTAATGTATTATACTTTCATCAGGTTTTGGTATATTTCATTATGATTAACCTAACTTCACTTCTTAAGTGTGGT
This sequence comes from Artemia sp. Qi Xiang Cuo, assembly GCF_049724085.1. Taxonomy (NCBI): domain Eukaryota; kingdom Metazoa; phylum Arthropoda; class Branchiopoda; order Anostraca; family Artemiidae; genus Artemia; species Artemia sp. Qi Xiang Cuo. Next base: position 2,411,898 of record NC_142813.1, on the reverse strand, counting down.
TGGTATAATATATAAATACCTTTTGCGGTGCCATTCGGTCGGAAAATCGGTGCCATTTATCTCATAGCGTTGGCAACGCTGCTGGTAGGGAGAAACGTACCCAGGGGGAGGGGGTCGCTCTCCCTTCGAAATATAAAGAATTTCTGGGCTTTTTTCTCAAATTTCTTTTTATTTTGTTAGCCCCCCCCCCAGTTCTATAAGAATTCCTGTGTACGTACTTTCTGATAAGTTTAAGAAATTACTGGAAGGATCGTAAATATATCAAGAATACAGGCCCCTTGTGCAAGGCCGTATCCAGGGGGGGGGGGTTACCCGGTTTGAACCCCCCCCCCCCCCCGAAATTTTTGACCGACTCGAAAATAAGTCGAAAATTAGTGAAACCTACGTAAAAATCAGTAAAATTAGTCGAAAACTGAGTAAAAAATTAGTCACCCCCCCCCCCCCCCCCGAACAAAAATCCTGGATACGGCCCTGCCCTCGTGTATACGGTTTTTTCCCCATGGACTTGGTTTTATTGGTTAATCTAATAGTTTCTTTCCTTTCACTTAAAAACCAATGGAAAATTTAATTGATCTACTTTATAGATGTTTTGGCATGCCATAGGCATATCCGCTATTTGATTTTTTTTTTTTTTTCAGATGCGAAGACCGCACTTTCGATTGTTACAGAGATCTTGACTATGCCAAATATTCAATATTAATTGCGTAATTCTATGGTGACCACTTAAAATTTCAAGGGCAATATGCCACCGATCTCGTTATTTTCAGACAAATATTTCCTTTTCATAATCTTAGCAGTAAATGTAAGCTAGTAAAGAGCGAACCACGGCCCATAGTAGCCAAATTTAGAATAAGGAGATTGAAAACCGTCGTTTGACAAATATTTCCCCCGTAACACATATTTGACAATAGCAATTTTCATTCAAATTCAAATGAACAGTAATTTGTAAATACGAGGAGTTTTGAGTATTTCGGAAAGGTACCTGAAATCCCTAGAAACAATAAAACAAATAAAGTATACCATTGAAATCACTATTGTTGATAAACCTCAACTGAAGGTTTACTTCCCCTCCCCCGTAACACAAGTTTGACAATAGCAATTTCACATTTTTCCAACAAGGAAAACCATATTTTTTCATGGGTAGCACTGATGTCTCTTTTTTCTTTTTGTTTTCCTCAGAGGTGACCGCGTCGAACCAATTGTAGTAGAAGTCGGGGTAGGGCTCACTTGAGCGGAACTAAAAATATCTAGATATACAACAAATAAAACTTCCAAATAGGGATAGGTCTTTTTAGGTTTCGTCGTAGATAAGGCAGTGTGGTCTCGGAAAAAAATACCAGTATGGTACTTTGTTTATACTGGGGATGTAAAGATGAGGTCAACAAAAGGTGAAGTTTTTGTATTTATATACATTTATAAAAAAATGGCAATAGGGCACTACGCAAAAGAGCATTTTGTTTATGCTGTGGGTGAAAAGGTGGGGTCGGATGGCTAGATATAGAACATGATACACGGTTGAAGACCGTTTAGAACAAGTACATGGGTAGGGAATCTTTACACCTAATCAACCCCAAAAATATTAACATTTTTACGATTTTTCCTGTGAGTTCCTGTACTTTTTTTTCTTATATAATTTACTTATTGTGTATTATGTAAATATTTTGATAACGGACTAGAATAGTGAAAAATATTTTTTTTTTTAAAGTGATGTAGGGTGGATGCATCCTCAAAATCAGGAGGGGGGTGATTAAACGGGGCCACCCTCCGATATTTTCAAAAATTACACGACAAGGGTTACGCCAAACAATAAAAGATATCCTATACATCCGTGCAAAAAAAAAGTGTACTTTAATTTCATTGGTCTATTAGGGGGGAGTTAATCATCACATTTTTTCCTTTTTTTATATATATATAGCTAAACACATTATTCCTTAAGCGTATGACAGAAAGGGAGGGCAAAAGCCTCTTCACTTTTTTTTTTACCTGTTGTAATGTTAGCCTTTTGTTGCTTTGCCAAATTTTTCATTCGGTAGAAAAAAACGCAAAATTTGATTGGGTCTTTTGTGTGAAATGTTTATCAAGTAAATAGAATGTAATTTTTTAGTCACAACACTTCTTACAAACGACTTCTCTATTTCTCTGCAGTTATAAAAATTTAAAGCATATTAAAGCTTAATCTCAAAGCAAGAAAGACCTGTTAAGCAAATTGACGAAGCTGAAGGTAAAGAACCCTGGTATGCATGGACGCCACTAGGAAAGGTAATGAGGGCCGTGCCCCCCCCCCATTGGAAACATGAAGAAATTATACAAAAGTAATATAGTACTTGTTCCTCCCTCCTTGGGAAAGTTTCCTGGGGTTGCTCTTGCTGGTAAGCCAAGAACTTGGCTGCCTTCCAAAAACCTAAAAGTTTAGGTTTTGGGGAAAAGTATATATATATATATATATTAAACATTACTCTAAAAAACTATATTACATATATATATATATATATATATATATATATATATATATATATATATATATATATATATATATATATATATATTATTATTTTTTTTTTCAAATTTCGGGGGAATTTTTGCAACTGCTACTTGGCAGCCCTGATTCAAATCGGTAAGATTAAAAATGATCCTATAAGCCACGTCCAATTAGTATTTGGATTTGGATAGATAGACATTCACAATTGAAACTTGGAAATAAGGCGAAAAACTATGTACTTCCCTTTCTTTCATTAAGATGATGCAAAAAAGGAGACTTATCACTCGTATCCCAAAACTATTTTTCTTGTTCTTCCCGGAGGGCAGGGGGGGGGAAATCACCCGGTGTAGCGAAGGACTAAAGAAATTATAAAAAAAATACTTTTTTTTAGATTTAAAGAATACCCCTTAAGCTAAATCAGTTCTATCACTCTAATTATTATAATTATGTTATTAGGCCTATAACTATTATTGGTAGTTGTGTAGGATGAAGTGAAGTTTCGTTAATGCTAATGAAATAAACAAAATAGAATGAAAATATAATAGTTTAGAAACAAATTTGGGATATATATTTGCACATTAGGGGGATGAGGGTAAAAAATAGCATATATTCAATACGTATCCCAACCTAACCTAGCCCAACCCAACCTAGGTACCTTTTATTACCCCTAAACCAAAAAAACTAAAGTTTAAATATAGTTCCCGGAGTGAGAAACCCTTTGTTTTAAAGCTTCTAGGCATTACCGGGTAAAATGCCTATCTGATGTTCAATACAATTGTCGCGTTTTTATCGGATTTCAAGGCCGTATCCAGGTGGGGGGGGGGCGTTTGACCCCCCTCGAAATGTTTTTCCGACTCGTAAAAACATAGAAAAAATGAATATAAACAATTTTTGACGAAACAAATTTTTAGATACGTCCCTGGCTCCTTCATTGGTGTTTTCGCCCTTCTATCCCTAAAATTAGTGTAACTTTCAACTTTCTGGGGGTGCACGTGCCCCTAAAACTATCCCAGAAGTTATTTATTAACTATTGTGTTAACTACCCGTGCAGTTAATTCAGGTTTTGACTTTCTGGGGTGTGCAGGGGCCCCCTAAAACTTAATACTTAATTCTCGGAAGTCTTTGACGTCTCTGATAGAAATCAGACCTTATGACATCAAAATTGGTGTTGCCATATTTTTGATGCCTTAGTAAATCTTCCTTTTTCGGGTCTTGGATTTCGTCTGTAAATCCGATTTACCAATTAAATAGCCTTACAAACATTTGGGATTCATCTCCCCTTTTTGAGCGCTATAAACTACCTTAGGGACCATATAACGACCAAAGGGTAGCTCCTTTTATTTTAGCTGATATCACGTCATGCCTTCTGTCTGTTTTTTCTTCTCATTTTTAAGTATCTGTCTACTTATGAGTGAAGGTCGACAAGTTTGGCATTCATCAATTCGGATCATTAAATAACAGTTAGCCTCTCGGCTAGTATAGTAAATTTGGAGCAAATGACAATACCACCAATTTTTATATTGGCTTCACATGGGTACCTAAAATGTATAGTGGTGTAGCTAGGGGGGATCAAGGATACTACTACTAACAACTCACCGCAGCACGAAGCCGCCCGAGGTCAACACAGCTACGCATGCTTCTCCCTCTCAATCTATTCAAAGCCTCCCTCTTTACACCCTCCCAGGAAGTTTCCATTTCCATTAAATCTTTCTGTATGACATCCTCCCACCCCAAACAAGGATGAGCTGCTTTCCGTTTCGCCCTAGACGGTTGGCCGAATAGGACCATCTTCTGCGATATGTCATCCTTCATCCGCAGAATGTGCCCTAGCTATCTCAACCTTTCTTTCATTATAGCTCTAGAAAGCGGGATTGAACCACATTTTTTTGTACAGCCTACTGATTGAAATACGGCCAGTCAGCCGGGTACCCAAAACAATCCGTAGGCAATTTCTTTGGAAAACATCTAGTAACAGACATCTGATCAAGGATGAACAGTACCATTCAAGAAAAACCCTCAAAGCAAGTGTAAAACTGACTTCTGACAGGAGGCAGCAAATTAAGTCCCTTGCTCTGCCCATATGTGTTGCCATTACTTATATACAACCAATGAAGGACATGGGTGGATTCAGGATTTTTTTAGGGGGGGAGGGACAAAATAGGTTGATCCGATAAACTTGCGTTAGGAACAAGGTTAATTAACGCAAAATTGCATTAATTAAGTAAATTACACTACTCTAGACTACGTTAAGGGGGGCGCGTACCCCCTCCCCCTGGATCCGCCACTGATGAAGGAGGGACCTTCAAAACCACAAGGCAAGGGAATGCATGGTTTTTTCACATAATCCTTTCACAGAAACCATCTTTTTTCGCTGTTCTTACAAAATGTGCCTAATACCAAGAAAGAAGTTTCCCCTGACGTACCTGAGCTACGGAAAAATGTACAGGGCCGGGCCCCCTCCGCCAAGCATAATATTTTCTGACCTTTTCCTTCCACGGTATGTTCAGTATTCTTCTAAGACACATGTTTTCAAAAACTAGGAATGTTCAACCATTATAAGACCAGTGCAAAACCTACCAGTTCGAAAGCCGTGTTGCTCTTCCCTGAGGTGTGAGTCTAGGAGTGTTCTTAGGCGTTGTAATATGACTATGGCTAGTATTGTACTAGCCGTAGACTTTAAGTCGATTTCCCTCCTGTTGTCACAAATTAGCGCATCGCCCTTCTTGAAGAGTTTGACCAGCATGCCCCTGGTCAAATCTTTTGGGACTTTTTCGTTATTTCAGATGACCACTCTAGGAAAGCAGTCAATACAGATATGCAGGCTCCAAGAGAGTTCTTCAGCATCTCTGCCGTGATCCCATCGACTCCAGATGTACGCCCATTTTTCAACATTTTCACAGCTGTCGTCCCTTCTTCGGTAATAGAGGGGGGGGGTCATCACTTACGTCAATTAGTAAGAAACGGTCAGATCGACTATGGGCCAGGAGCCCCTTTATGATTTAGTTTTAATGAGTATAGAAGGCGAAGAGTTAGAAGCAATAAACTGGGACGAGATAATTAATAATTTTACAGAGGAAAAGTAAGAAAAGTTTGATTGAAATAAATGGAGACGTTTTGATAAATGAAAATTTTGTTACAATTTAACCGGAAAATTTTGGGATAGAAGGGTGGGGGGAGGGCTAATGAAGATTTTGTTCGGGCACGAGAGGCCACAACCGCCACTGCACTCTCCCTCGTAAAGAGAAAAAGGATACAAAGATGTACTTTTTTTAAATTGCGCATTGGCAACAAAAGGAGCTACTGCACAACTATAAAATGTAAGTAAAATGACCTTGTAACTGTAATCTAAAAAACAAAGAGAATCTTGTGCACTAAATCAAAGACGTACATATGTGGAGGGATGGTGCTGGGCCAAAATCCTTAGTTTTCTGAATAATTGGGCACTCCTCATTCGAATTGTCTCCGACATCTGTTTTTTTTTTTTTTGGGGGGGGGGTCCCCCATAATAAATCCTCCGTATGTGCCTGCAGAAAATGCTCTAGTTTTACAGAAGTCAGAAACGAATGCAAAGAACCTGGTCAGATTTTGCGCCAAATCTCCTCCCCCTAAAAGTCCAAGATATATGCAGTTTTTCTATTATTACCTTTATTTTCAATATAATTCACTTGTTAGGTTCACTTTTCTGAGTTTGGCCCCTCCGAAAGTAGACTACCCCCAGAGTATACACCTGCCAGCACGCTGTGTCTTTGATTTAGTGTGCAAGGAAAAGTTAGTTAAGCAGGGGGTAAGGTAAAGGTTAAGAATACGGCATTGGACTTTACAGTCCCTACCGGCGGTGTTGATATCCGTTTCTGGGCCCTTCAGCCAGGAAGTGCAATGGGGGGTTGTGGGCCAATCATCATGTGCTGTCGCACACCCTTCCTGTTTTACCTTCCCCAGATTTCTCCAGGTACTTATTTAGAGCTGGGTCTACTCTGGCTTACCTTACAGAGTCGCGCCACTGACTCCCGTCCCAAACCAAATAATTGGATGCACTAGGATTCGAACCCTCGCCCTCTCGGACAAAGAATCCTAAATCCAGCGCACCAATCCAATCCTAAGAAGGGGGGGGATAAATTCATAAAAAGAACACAATAAGTGAATAATATAAAACATACAGAAACTCACAGGGAAAATCGTAAAAATATTAATGTTTTTGGGGTGATCGGGTTTGAAGATTCCCTACGCGTGTACTTGTTCTAAACAACCTTCAACTTGGTTCATGTTCTATCTCTAGCCATTCGACCCCACCTTTGCACCAACAATGGAAATAAAGTGCCCTATTGCGTAGAGTACCCTATTGCCTTTTTTTAAATTAATTTAACAAACTTTTCCCACAAAATAAGTTTTTCAAAGAAAAGTAAAGAACTCTATTAAACCAACAATTTTAGTTCATTATCAAAAGATTTATATATACAAAATATACACAATAAGGGAATTATATGAGAAATAATTTACAGAAAATCACAGTTAAAATCGTAAAAATAATAATATTTTTGGGGCTGATTTGGTGTGAAAATTCCCTACTCATGTACTTGTTCTAAACGACCTTCAACTTTGTATTATGTTCTATCTCTAGCCACCCAATCCCATCTTTTCATCCACAACCGAAATAAAGTGCCCTATTGCCATTATGTGAATATGATCATCTTTTTAAAATAGTTATATTTGTTCAAGTAAACTATTTTTTGTGGTTTTATATAATGGGCATGAGACGCCGTATAATTAAAACATTTCTCGGATTTGGCAATGGATTGAGATACAGGAAGCCTATATTGATACAGGATATTGTGTTGAAAAATAAACTTGTCTTTAAAACAAGTTGGCTTAACTCCCTTGTAGAAAATTCCCAGGTGAACCAAATTAGAAAATCACGTAGACAAAATGCTGCAACAATTGGGAATAATATAATTATTTCTCAGTAAAATTAATAAGCCATGTTTCTGTTTTCTTTTTATTTAGAGTTGGCTCTTGGTTGACTCTTAATGTGTTTTAGTTACCTCCATATATAAATAAAATGTTATAAATAATTGTAATGTAATAAACAATTAAACTATAAAGTGGGCGTTATATAATCTTCTTAAGTACCGCCTTTTGTTAGAAACCGCCATATTGTTGCGAAGTATGGAATTGCTGAGCCTCTGAGGGCCGTGGAGGAGGTAAATCAGAATTACGTGAAAAAACTAGAGCTTCTGGATCACGAATGGGCTTACCTTCTCAAATAGTTATGTTATTATGTAGTTCTTTCTGTTTGTATTTGTTTTTCTTGCCAGTTTTGCTTTTTCTTTCTTTTCTTGTTTGTGCTCTGTCTTTTTCTGTTGATTGATAAGATAAGATTTATTCATAATCAATTAATCCTACAAGAAAATACATTGTGCTAATCCCCCAAAGGCTCCTAGGCCTGTAATAGAGGGGGAATACATACCCTTTAAATCAAACACTAAATCAATAGAAAAACATTAAAATAGGCCTACATTGAATAATCCAATCAATACATATAATCCAATCACAACACTCCTAATCCCCCTCGAAAGGCTCCATGGCCAGGGATACAAGGGGGAGACAGGTCATTAATGAAATTCATTCATTCATTCATTCAATATATGAGGTAGTATGTACAAATGATAAGTAGCGTGTCGACTGGGACGGGGTTGCCACTGCCTTTCTTTTTATGCTCCCCCCTTCTTCCAATAACAATAAAAAATTACTCTACTTTTTTGTATCTTCATTATAAAAAAATGAAAAAAATCCTTGCACACCCTTGCATTTTCGTGAATCGGCCCCCCTGTTGATAAGTGCATATGGATTGAGTCTTATGGCCACTTTATGGTGACCATTCTCTAGTCACAGAAAATAAAATTAAAATGCAAAAAAGAAGGGTTACTATAGGCCAATAAGAGGAAGTTTTCGAACATAATTTTTGAGGGGGGGGGCTGCTAAAATTGCAGAAACAGGTGAATTGTGTGGAAAATGTACGAAATTGTGGGGAAAAGTCTCAAGATTTTAGTCTTTTTTCCTTCGATTGAAATTTTCCCTTTAGAAAGCGGTAAAAAATGGAAGTGTGACTATAGAGCACTGAATAATTACTACGGAATCGAGTAATAGAGCATGTCTGATACCGTTTTTCTTCTTTCTCTTATTCTGGATTATTGCTAAAAACCAAATCTATCTGAGGAGTTAGGGGTCCTTTAGGGGGAGGAAGTGACGTTTTAATAGAGGTTCTTGTTTTAGGTAAATTTTTCCTAAAAGGGGCCGTTTAAATAACACTGGGGGTAGGATAGATGTCCTCGTCTCCGGTGCCTACAAGCAGGGACTTAACAAGGGGGACCTCGACACTCCCTCTGAAATCCTGAATTTCCTTGGATTTCTGATACTTCTCGTTAAAATAATCAGTTTTTTTTTATTATTGCCCCTCCGATTGTTTTCATTGCCGCCCCATGAAAAAATCCTGGGCGCAAGCATGCCTGAAAATACGACGTGTTTTATATTTCAAATCGCAATTTTTATAATACCCCCCACTAGGAAAATATTCCCCCCGGAAAATACCCCTTGCGGAAAATTCCCACCCGGAATATCTCCCCTCCGAAAATACCCCCTCCTCGGAAAATACCACCCAACGCGGATGGTATTTTCGTACTTAACAACTGGTACGTCTCCAATCCCTTTGGACTTTAAAAAAGGACTAGAAATATCAATTTCTGATCTAATGAGCACACTCCGCAGTTTTTGAGACCAGGAAGGGGCAGTCCCCTTCTATACGGAATAAATTCTGCTCATTTTGGGGTTTAATGTTACTCTTCACTTTCATAATAACAGCGTAGACCAGAAATATTCCCAAAAATCATAAGAGAGTAGATATCAATTTCACATTTTTGATGTGTTTTTCTTAAACATTCTTTTGTACCCCCCTCCCCACAAAAAAATCCTTTGCCGAAAAATACCCTTTTGCTTGTATTTTGGTGGAAACTTTTCCAAGGAGGATTACCTACATGATTTTAAAAACAATCAGAAATTAAAGTCTTTTTCAAATGAAAGTGAGCTAAAAAAAAAGAAGTTCACCCGAGTTCCTCCGCAAGAAATTTTTTAAGTGGAATTTTCAGCTAGAATTGAATTGTCTGGGGGAATTTCCCCGGTGGGGGTATTTTGCGTGAAATGAAATTTCCAAGGAGGAATTTTCCGTAGGGGAAGGAATTTTCATGGAGGGGGAACCGGATTTCCATTTACTATTTAAAAAAGTTCAAAAATTAAATTAAAAAAACGAGTTTTTTCAACTGAAAATAAGGAGCAACATCACGACCTAAACGAACAGAAATTATTACGCATATGAAAGGGGTTGCCCACTCCTCAAGACCTTGGTCTTTACGCCGGAGTTTTGACATTTTATTCCAATTCCTCAAGAACGATTCCTGAAACACAATGGCCGTTTAATTAGAATAGTAGGCCCATTTTTTAAAGTTCCCTACAAACTTTGCCATAACTCGTAAAAACTCGTAGAATTTGACAACGCTTTTGTCTAAAAACTTAACAATAAGAATTTGTTGGTTCCCAAAGCCAACTATCCTTTCAAAGGAAAGATAAACCTTCTTGAACTATTTGGTGCCATGTATGTTCAGTTTAATTTTGATGATTGTTCGCCTACATATTTTTTTTTCTTCTTTTTTTAATTTGGCACCCGCTACTGCCAAAATTTGCAGAAGTTCATATGGAAGTCTCCAACGAAAATAGATTTGCAGTTTTTTTCTAAGTTTTTAAGATACTTATGGAGTACAAATTCCTCTTTTTCCCTTTCCTTAGCACGTCTCAATGAAACTAAAAAAAACAAACTCAAATAAAATTAACAGATTTGGAAAACCTTTTTCCCTGATGGGGGGGGGACAATATTTTAAAATATTGTATTCACGTTTAGATAACAATTTAAAGTTTAGTTAACGATTGTTAAATTAACGTGTTTCTTGATTTTCTGTTATGGAAAATCAAAAAAGTTGTTTTTTGATGAAATCCGTGGAAATCGAATGATTATGTTTTTTTCATTTGTCTATTATGTCTATATTTACGTGTCTGCAATTCATCGTCAATCTCATAACTTTCAAAAATAGTGATAGTAAAAATTTTTAATTAACCACCATCTGGAAAAATAGTGCGAAAGTGTTCAGCATTACGGTTCAACCACAATCAAATATTCACAACATCTTGACAATATCCTAATGATCACAATATACTACATGATCACAATGGTACATACTGATCACAATGTTCACAATATCCTAATGATCTCGACTTAGAAGTTGTATGCTGTCTAACACAGGCTAGATTTTGGCGATTGGGTTAGTTTTTGGTACTTGATTTTCATTCCAGATAAGGATGTACCCGGGGGGGGGGGCGTACGCTTGGCAGAATCCTAAAGTTTTCCGAGTTACTGGACACTTCTTGCTCAAATTGGCGAATTAGTTTTTTCTTCATTTTTGCCCCCTCTCCCGGATAGAAATTCCTACTTGCGTGCCTGATCATTCCTCCCGTACTTCCAAGTCTGATCTCTGTTTTCATTCCGTTTCTTTCGTGCACATATAGCAGTCTAGTGCGTAACCCCTTATTCTCATAAATTATAATTTCCTTTGTACCAGAGCTTTTATAATATTAAATAAAAAAAAAACAAGTTTTTTGAACTGAAAGTAAGGAGCGACATTAAAACTTAAAACGAACAGAAATTATTCCGTATATGAAAGGGGCTGTCCCCTCCTCAACGCCTCGCTCTTTACGCTAAAGTTTGACTCTGTCTCACAACTTTATTTTTTAAAACAAGAAAAAACTTAAGCGTAAAGAGCGAGGCGTTGAGGAGGGGACAGCCCCTTTCATATACGGAATAATTTCTGTTCGGTTTAAGTTTTAATGTCGCTCCTTACTTTCAGTTTAAAAAAATTGTTTTTTTTTATTTAATTTCTGATCGTTTTTTAGTTAATGCAGGGGATGTTTCCCCCTCTTTAAAAATCGAGTAAATTTTCTCAGGCTCGTAGCCTTTGATGAGTAATACTAAACTTAATAAAAATTATATATTTAGAATCAGCATTATAAACACATTCTTTTGATACATCTATTGACATCAAAATTCCGTTTTTAAAAGTTTCGATTACTATTGAGCCATATCGCTTTTTTCTTCATTTTTTTTTTTTATTACGTATGTGTTATTACGTATATGAAGGGGTTATCCTCATAATCAAAAACACACAGATCGAGTTAAAATTTAAAAAAAAAATTTATTAAAAAAAAACAGAAAAAAAAAGGCCTGGTAATTATAATATATAGATCTTTTTAAAGCAGTAAAAAAAACTGTAGCGTAAAGAGCGAGTTATGGACTGGGGGGAGAACCCCCTCACATACGTTATAATTTCTGTTCATTTTAAGTTCTAATATTCCTTCTTACATTTCAGTTGAAAAAACTTGTTTTTTTTTTATTTAATTTCTGATCGTTTTTTAAATAATGCTTGGAAATCCGGCGCCCCCTTCATAGAAATGTCCCTTACCCCAAAGAAACATCCTCCACGGAAATATTCTCCAGATTAACCCCCTCGTCTAGCCCCCCTCCAGAAAAAATCCTTCCTGAAAATGGTTGTATGCTTCCCAATAACCAATAAATAATGCTGGCAAGTCCGGCGCCCCCTTCATGGCAATTTCCCTTCCCCCATGAAAACTTCCTTCATGAACAGATCCTCCAACATAACCACCGACCCACCCTTCCCTCCCACTACCAGAAAAAAACCTCCTGAAAACTTCTGTATACTTCCCAATAACCAATACTATATGTTAACATTGGGTAAAGTTCATAACTTTTAGCCCTCCCTCTGGGAGCTTCGGGGGATTAAGTCATCCTAAAAGACATATTTATCATATTTTCGACCATGCTGAACAAAATGGCTAACTCAAAATTTTGATCGGGTGACTTTGGGAAAAAAATAAGCGTGGGAGGGGGCCTAGTTGCCCTCCATTTTTTTGGTCACTTAAAAGGGCACTAGAGCTTTTAATTTCCGTTCCAATGAGACCTCCTGCGATATTTTAGGACCACTGGGTCGATACGATCACCCCTGGGAAAAAAAAAACAAAAAAACAAACAAATGAACACGCATCCGTGATCTTTCTTCTGGCAAAAAATGTAAAATTCCACATTTTTGTAGATAGGAGCTTGAAACCTCTACAATAGGGTTCTCTGATACGCTGAATATGATGGTGTGATTTTCATTAAGGTTCTATAATTTTTAGGGGGTCTTTCCCCCTTTTTTTGAAAATCAGCCAAATTTTCTCAGGCACGTAACTTTTGATGGGTAGCACTAAACTTGATGAAAATTATATATTTGAAATCAGCATTGAAATCTGATTCTTTTGATATATCTATTGGTATTAAAAACCCGTTTTCTAGAGTTTCGGTTACCATTGAGCCGGGTCGCTCCTTACTTACAGTTCGTTTACCACGAACTGTTTGATGAATATATTCGTGTATGAGCAAATTGAGGATGAAATGTAAGTTTATTGACTCTCAGTCATAAATGCTGTGATCTGCGTATATCACCCCTCTGGCATTCTGACTTTTTGCTAGCAAAGAACTGATAAAGCCTGCTCTTTGATGTAAAGACCCCTCCCTCCCCCTAGATGAAAATTGTGGTCAAAGTTATTTTAACTCCACACCCACTAGAAAAAAAAAACTTATCCCACTCTCTAAGGGTTCAGTCTGTCTTTCTTAGCTTACATCAGCAGACAGTGCAAAGACCACTGTGATATGTTGCATAGGAATTTGCAGACCCGAAAAACATGCAACTCATAAAAATGATGAACGCAGGAAGAAGGAAGGAACGTAATGGTCTCCCCTTCCATTGCGTTCTTCTCTGTTTTATCAATATAATATATAAACCTCTACGTTTTATTAAAATATCATTAACGAATCAACCTTTTGATAAATGATATACCATAACATTTTGCAAACATGTTTTGTTGTTAGGTCGACCCGGTAGAAGGTTGTGACCCATCTTATAAAAAAAAAGATTATTTGCGAAACGAAATTTATTTTTAAGGAAAACCCAGTTACATATGTGCTCATTTCATACTTAAAATTTCAAAATAATATTATGAGACAAATATAAGTGTTTAAATAATAACAATTATGTTATTTTATAATGTTTTATAAATGTTAGTAAACGAAATAAGCTTCATTTCCACTAGGTTTGTCATTATTTTGAGGAATCGCCCACGATTTATATTAGAAGATAATGCCGTTAATTTTTTTTCTCAAATTAAATCCGACGTCTCATCTGTTTCGATACGTTTTTTAAGTACATCACGGTATAGACATTATACAGTAGCGAAAATTTATGATTCCTATGATGTCCATTTAATTTTTGAGACACATCAGTCGCACACCTTTCTTCATGACTCCGCCTTTGTGCACGCGCTATGACAAATTTTTAGCACATTACGATGGGATTATGGGCGACCTATTGCTTCCCTTTCCGCGTGCTGTGACGTATCCCTTTTTTGAACCAAATTTCCGCTATGCTTATACTGTTAAGTAAAATCATGAATTAAATTTGAAATGAAAAATACCTCTACTTGCAGTTATGCAGGTTTCGTTTTTTGCATTCAAGGGGCGTGATTTCACCAAAATCTGGGGGGTGGGGTAAAGTTGGAACCGATTTTGCCAAGTCAAGTAAAAATGAGCAGGTGAAAACTGAAAAATTAGTCATGTGATTTTTTGGTTGATTTAGTAATTTCCGTCAATAATCTAGTGATTTATGTGCTGTTTTAGTGGTTTTTTGTTTAGGCAATATAAAAAATCACTAGAAATAGTGATATTATCACTAGGGGTGGCAATCCTGGTGAAATTAAATAAGATTATGTGATTAGTTAAGTGGAAATTCACACAACCATATGCGTCTTAAAAAAATAGAAAAAATCATGAATTCAATTTTAAATGAAACCTCTACATGCAGTTATGCAATTTCGGTTGTTGCATGCTAGGGGCGTAATTTCGTCAAAATATTGGGAGGGGGGGGGGCAAATTTGGATCCGATTTTCCCAAGTCAAGTAAAAATGACCAAGTGAAAACTGAAAAATGAGTCAAGTCTTTTTTTGGTTGATTTAGTAATTTTCTTCAATAATCCAGTGATTTATGTGCTGTTTCAGTGATCTTTTTAGTCAATAATAAAAATCACTAGAAATATTGATGAATCACTAGGGTTGGCAACTCTGGTAAAATTTAAATAAGATTATTTGATTAGCTAACTGGAAATTCACACAACCATATGCGTCATCAAAAAATTGAAAAACTCATGAATTCAATTTTAAACGAAACCTCTATATGGAGCTATGCAGGTTTCGTTTTATGCATTACAGGGGCGTAATTTCGTCAAAATCTGGTGGGGGGGGGGTTTAATTTTGGAACTGATTTTCCCAAGTCACGGAAAATGAATCATGTGATTTTTTGGTTGATTTAGTAATTTTCTTCATAATCTAGTGATTTATTTGCTGTTTTAGTGATTTTTCGTTTCGGTAATATTAAAAATAACTAAGAATCTTCAATAATTTAGTGATTTTATGTGCTGTTATAGCAATTTTTTTTTGTTTTGGCAACATAAAAAATCACTGGAAATAGTGATAAATCACTAGAAGTGGCAACCCTTGTGAAATTTAAATCAGATTATTTAATTACTTAAGTGGAAATTCACTCAACCATATGCGTCATCAAAAAATAGAAAAGATCATGAATTCAATTTTAAATGAAACCTCTACATGCAGTTATGCAAGGTTCGGTTGCTGCATGCCAGGGGCGTAATTTCGTCAAAATATTGGGGGGGGGGTAAAGTTGGATCGAATTTCTCAAGTCAATTAAAAATGACCAGGTGATAACTGAAAAGTGAGTCAAGTGATTTTTTAGTTGATTTAGTAATTTTCTTCAATAATGATTAATGTGCTGTTTTAGTGAGTTTTTAGGTAATATTAAAAATCACTAGAAATAGTGATGAATTGCTAGGGGTGACAACCCTGGTGAAATTTAAATACGATTATTTGGTTAATTAAGTGGAAATTCACACAACCGAATGCGTTATCAAAAAAATGAAAAAAAAATCATGAATTCAATTTTAAATGAAACCTCTGAAATCATGAATTCAATTTTAAATTTTAAATGAACTGATTTTCCCAAGTCAATAAAAATTACCAGGTGAAAAATGAAAAATGAGTCATGTGATTTTTCTCTTGATTTAGTAATTTTCCTCAATAATCTAGTGATTTATGTGCTGTTTTAGTGATTTTTTTTTTGTTTAGGCAATATAAAAAATCACCAGAAATAATGATAAATATTTAGGGGGTGGTAACCCTGGTAAAATTAAATCAGATTACTTGATTAGTTAAGTGGAAATTCACATAGCCATATGCGTCATCAAAAAATTTAAAAAATCAATAAATCAATTTTAAAT
This sequence comes from Artemia sp. Qi Xiang Cuo, assembly GCF_049724085.1. NCBI lineage: Eukaryota > Metazoa > Arthropoda > Branchiopoda > Anostraca > Artemiidae > Artemia > Artemia sp. Qi Xiang Cuo. Next base: position 2,395,923 of record NC_142813.1, on the reverse strand, counting down.
GAAAAATACATCTATATGGCGTTATGCAGATTCGTTTTTTGCATAACAGGAGCGTAATTTCGTCAAAATATGGGGTGGGGGTTAAATTCGGAATCGATTTTCCCAAATCAAGTAAAAATGACCGGGCTAAAACTGAAAAATTAGTTATATCAAACAGTTCGTGGTAACGAACTGTAAGTAAGGAGCGACCCGGCTCAATGGTAACCGAAACTCTAGAAAATCGGTTTTTTGATACCAATAGATATATCAAAAGAATCAGATTTCAATGCTGATTTCAAATATATAACTTTCATCAAGTTTAGAGCTACCCATCAAAAGTTACGCGCCTGAGAAAATTTGGCTGATTTTCAAAAAAAGGGGAAAGACCCCTAAAAGTTATAGAACCTTAATGAAAATCACACCATCATATTCAGCGTATCAGAGAACCCTACTGTAGAGGTTTAAAGCGACTATATAAAAAAATTTTGTATTTTGAATTTTTTTCCAGACGAAATATACCGGATGCGTGTTTATTTGTTTGTTTTTTTGTTTTTTTTTTTTTTTTCTTTTCCCCAGGTGTGTTGGTATAAAACCAGGGTTCATTTAATATAATGTGTGTAGTCATTGGAATGGGAATTACAAGTTCTATTTCTCTTTTTAATGGACCAAAAAATATTGACGGCAAATAGGCCCCCACCCACGCTCTTTGGTTTTCCAAAGTCACCTGATCAAAATTTTGAGATAGCCATTTTGTTCAGCATGGTCGAAAATATGATAAAAATGTCTTTTAGGATGACTTGATCCCCCAAAGTCCCCAGGGGGAGGGCTGAAAGTTATGAACTTTACTCAATGTTAACATATAGTATTGGTTATTGGGAAGTATACAGACTTTTTCAGAGGAGATTTTTCTGGTAGGTGGGGGAAGGAGAGGGGCGGGGGCTATATGGAAGGATCTTTCCATGAAGGAAGTGTTCAGGGGGGAAGGGACATGGCTATGAAGGGGCCGCCGGATTTCCCAGCATTATAAAAGAAAAAGATCAGGAATTAAATAAAAAAAAAAAAAGTTTTTCAACTGATCAACTGATTGTGATTAAGAGGTCATTTTTAAAGAACTGGAAAAAAAAAATTCGAACTATAGTTTAAAGAGCAGGGTATTGACTAGGGGGCGAACCCCCTAATATACGTGTTAAAAATTTATGAATATAGAAGTTCGTTACGTAAGTTAATTCTAAGTTACGTATATTTATTACTAATAAAAACGTTCGTAAATAAAATTAAACAAGTTTCGAGAAAGCCATTTAACCAAATAATATGAAATTTTGTTTTAATTATTCATGTACGGTGAGCCAAAATCAAAACCTTCATTAATTCAAAAACGTTCAAAAATTAAATAAAAAAAACAAGTTTTTTAAACTGAAAGTAAGGAGCGACATTAAAACTTAAAACGAACAGAAATTATTCCGTATATGAAAGGGGCTGTCCCCTCCTCAACGCCTCGCTCTTTACGCTAAAGTTTGACTCTGTCTCACAACTTTATTTTTTAAAACAATAAAAAACTTTAGCGTAAAGAGCGAGGCGTTGAGGAGGGGACAGCCCCTTTCATATACGGAATAATTTCTGTTCGTTTTAAGTTTTAATGTCGCTCCTTACTTTCAGTTTAAAAAACTTGTTTTTTTTATTTAATAATACCATAAAGGCAAAGGTATAGCCTACTAAAGAAAACTGTGGATGCTTGAAGTATGCAGGCCTATCTTAGTTTTGACAAGACTTTTGAAGTTGTTAAATTCTAGCTGGGAGTGGGGGTTAAAATGGGGCCTAGGGGTAGTTGCCCCCCTCCTGCTCCATTGAAAATTACGTACCTTTTGCAGACTCCAAATTAGAATAAAACATGGGACAAAAATTAGCAAAACTAAGCTAAAAGCACATGGTACTGCGCAGCCTAAAAAGATGTACCTTTCCTTCAAGGGAGTAGCTACAGCATCTTTATTGGGGGAGGGGGGGGGGGGGCAAGAGGGGTCCATATTCTGATAGTCAAGGGGCATGAGCTATATAATAAATATTTTCTCCAAATTATTGGAGGGCATGGGCAACTGCCCACCCTCGAAACGACGCCCTTGCTTCCCTTTTAAAGAGGATTTGTCATTGGAATCTACTAATTGCTGATGTTTAAATTTTTACGGACGAAAAGCTTACATTTATAAATGTTTAAATTTGACTAATTAGCTTTGCTTATTTGTTTTCACGGTCAACTTGGCAACACTGAAAATTTAGTACTGCCCTAAAGCTTCATAACTTTGAAACAATTAAAAGACAAATCTTAGGTTTCAGTTATGAATAGACCTAAGATAAATCCAAGTGGCAAAATATAACTTCGAATGGAATTGAATGGGCATTGGTTTAGAAATGACAAAGTTCCGTATTTTTTTTAATTTACTTGTTTGCTTTAGCTCAGCAGTTTTAACCCTTTTCAAAGGCATCGCTATTTAAAAATCAAAAACATGTGTTTATGGTCACTCCCTGTTCTTTTGCATAATTCGGTAAAAAGTCTGTTATTTGATTGGCGAGATTGTGTTTCGTTTACACTTGACTCATTCTTTACAAGCTCTTGAAAAAATGAAAAAAAAGCAAAAAGAAATTTTTCTTGTGTTTCACATTTTTTTTTCGTGACCCGGGAAATTTTTTCTCGTCGCACTCACACCTTGGAAAACGCTGATACAAATGTGCCCTTTAGACATTATTTATAATGCCAATTTTATCTTGGACGTTTGATTTCAGAGTTAAGTAAAGAGGCTTAGGAATCCGAAGCTACAATCTTTTACTATCTAATGGGATGTTCTTCTGTTAATCCAAATTTAATTGGAGTTTTAAAAAGATGTACTAATTTGACCGTTTTTACAAAAATCGTCCAACTCACATGAACTTTGAAATGAGAAAGTAAATTGAGAAAAATTAGGATTCCACAAAAACTAAATAATGAGTCGTTTAGTCAAATTGTAAACCTTATAATGAATTTAAATAATCAGTCAATTAGATAGTCGTTACGGAAGTATTTCCGCCAAGTCCGTGACATGCTGCTAGCCTTTTATCTTGTCTGATTACTATGATTTGTGTGCATTGGACGTGCGCAAGCAAAAGTGCCGTCGGGCCTGTCCGCCTATATATAAGGATTTTTGCAATTTTTTCCATAAATCCATAATGTTTCCCATAATTCACCGGGGTTTCACCAGGGAAAGGGGGGATGCAAAATAAAAATGACCTAATCCTGTCTCTACCTCCCCCCCCCGACCATTTGACTCCACTTTTCCAGAAATTTTCTCCTTTGGATTATCGAAGTGTTATTGTGCATCTTAAATCTAAGTTTGGCGCGTTTTGAAATCTAACAGAATGAAATAGACATGGGTTTTCTGATTTAAAAAAAAAATAAGTCCTACAGAGTAGGCTAAAAGAGGCTTGATGTTTTCTGCATACCATGAAGTGGGTTGGCAAAGCAGAATTATACACAATGGTAGATCCAGGAATGGGTTAGGGGCTTAAGCTTCCGACATCCAACAGAATAGTGTATATTATGTGCAGTTTTGTTGTATTAGAGAATAGCAATTATCTTATTGCTCTCTATAATTGACCCCTCCCCACACTGAAAAATATATGGACCTTCTCCAAAACGGAACTCTGACTATACCCCTTATTACATATCCAACTCATTCGTGTTTAATTTGTCGATTGGAAGCTTTCAGTAAAACCATACACAATTAGAATTATAATATTAGCTTCTTACATTCCAGAATATCATCATGTACGAGTTCATTCCTGCTTTTATTGGTGAATGTATTGAGCCCTACGATTCTTACAACCCAGATGTTCACCCTGGGGTAAGCCATGTATTCCAGGCTGCTGCTTTCCGCTTCGGGCATTCTTTAATTCCACCTGGTTTGTATAAACGCGATGCCCAGTGCAATTTCAAGAAAACGCCCAACGGAGCACCTGGACTTAGACTATGTACCTTATGGTGGGAAGCAATGGTAAGTTTATTTTTAGCTTATTGTTAACTTTTTTTATACCGTGTTTGATTTTGGCAAAAATCCTTTTTTTCTGCTTAGATCTGTAAGAGGTGACAGGGAGGAGCTTCTAAAAAGAAAAAACTTATCCTGGCAAATACAGCCCGAATATACGAAGTGTATTGGAAATCTTGGACCTAAAAATTGTACCAAAAATGCTAAACTAAATACACTTATGACAAAAAAAATCACAAAATTACACATTAGGATACGCGATAGAAGGTAAAAATAAATAGTTCAAAAAATAAAAATATAAACATATTCGGAAACTGATTTTTACAGAAATTTTACAGAAATTAAAACATCATTTTACTATTTCTGATGGCAGGCTGTTCGAATCTTTAGCAAATCCATAAACTAATGAATTTTGCCTAATTTTGCTTTAAGTTTAATGAGATAAATTTTATGTACATTTTGGTGTGTTGCTAAAACTGAGAAAAGAAACTGTCTGAACATCATCAATCCCAACTACCCATGAAGGGCGAAAATCTATTGCACAACTTATTAAATAGTAAAATAGACAAAAAAGGACTCAATAATCTCTAAATAGCCCACATTAAAAAGTGAAAATATTTATTTGTTTTCCTGCTAACCGGAATGGTTGGAATTTAATGAAGCAGGGAGGAGATCAAAAGAAAAACATTTTTTTGCCCTGGACCTATCTTAGATTTATTGATACCTGATAACCAAGATTTTCTTAAATTTTTCTTTCAAGATTATGAAGTCCTTAGGAAAGTACCCTATTTTCGCTATTGGTGCCACGTCGAACTGTCAAAATAAACAAATGAACAATTTCGTTAAATTTGACAACGCTTTTTGTTCGGAAAAACTGAAAGGTCAACAATTATTATTATTATTTTTATTTATTTATTACCCGTCAAAAAAAAAAAACGGGACGAAAGACGTATCACTAAATAGAAAAACACACACACGAGAAAAAAACCCACATCGAACAAATTACAAAGACGAGAAAAAAAAACTCAATTATTGACTGCACTGCAGGTACCTAACATATTTTACTTTTTAAACTCCCAAACATAAGCAAACATAGCAAACATACTATGTTTGTACTGAACAAACATAAGCAATATGATCATTGTTGTATCAAGCCACAATTGGTAAAAAATTAACCAAATAATCATCAGTTAATTAAAAATATACAGCAGATAATCATATCAACTGGTCTAAATATGACAAGATACGGTAAAAAAATTAAACGACACTTTCGTCCGCTGGTCTTGAATTCAGATCACTCTCAATAAATGGTTCATTTACTCCGATATGCGTAAAATATCAGAAACAACGAAAAATATATTAAACATTTTGTAGTAACGAACTGTAAGTAAGGAGCGACGCTGCTGAAAAGTTACCGGAACTCTAAAAAACCGAATTTTGATAACAATATATATATATATATATATATATATATATATATATATATATATATATATATATATATATATATATATATATATATATATATATATATATATATATATATATATATATATATATATATATATATATATATATATATATATATATATATATATATATATATATATATATATATATATATATATATATATATATATATATATATATATATATATAAATATATATAATATATATATATATATATATATATATATATATATATATATATATATGTATACATATGTATATATATATATATATATATATATATATATATATATATATATATATATATATATATATATATATATACTGTGTGTGTGTGTGTGTGTGTGTGTGTGTGTGTGTGTGTGTGTGTGTGTGTGTGTGTGTGTGTGTGTGTGTGTGTGTGTGTGTGTGTGTGTGTGTGTGTGTGTGTGTGTGTGTGTGTGTGTGTGTGTGTGTGTGTGTGTGTGTGTGTGTGTGTGTGTGTGTGTGTGTGTGTGTGTGTGTGTGTGTGTGTGTGTGTGTGTGTGTGTGTGTGTGTGTGTGTGTGTGTGTGTGTGTGTGTGTGTGTGTGTGTGTGTGTATGTGTGTGTGTGTGTGTGTGTGTGTGTGTGTGTGTGCGCGTATGCGCGCGCGCGCGCGCGCGCGCGCGCGCGCGCGCGCGCGCGCGCGCGTGCGTATATATATATATACAGATCAAAAGAATCCGCTTATTATGCTGATTCCAAATATATAAAATTCATTAAGCTTACTGTTACCCATAAAAGGTTACGAGCCTGAGAAAATTTGCTTTATTTTCGAAAAAAGGGAGAAACACCCCATAAAAGTCATAGAATTTTAATGAAAATCACACCATCAGATTTAATGAATCAGAGAACCCAAGTGTAGAGGTTTCAAGCTCCTATTTCCAAAAATGTGGACTTTGTATTTTTTTTTTTTTTGCCAAAAGAAAGATCACGGATGCGTGTTTATTTGTTGTTTCTTTTTCCATGGGATATCATATCGACCCAATGGTTCTAGAATATCGTGAGAGGGCTCATTCGAATGGAAATTAAAAATTATAGTTCCCTTTCGAAGTGACAAAAAAAATTGGAGGCAACTAGCCCTCTCCCATGCCCCTTTTTTCCAAAAGTCTTATAATAATTTCAATCAGAGTTGAAAGGCACAATAACAATGTCTTTGGAGATGACTTGACCCCCCAAAACCACCAGAGGAAGGGTCGCAAGTTATGAAATTTGTCTATTGTTTACATGTAGTATTTGTTATAGGCACAGTTCATATAATTATCCAGTATGATCATTCCCTATCTCACCCATTATAAAAACCCGGACCGGGGTGCGAGTGCTCCAGAGAACGTAGAAACATAAGCGGCGTCAGATCTTTTCACGGGTAGACAAGTCAGACGCGAAAAAATCGGAAACAAGTGGAAACCCGCTATTATGAATAATGCACTCTACGCGAAACAATCGGAAACAAGTGGAAACCCGCTATTAATAACTGCACGAAGAAGTGGGAGGAGCTTTTTGTTCGCACCGAGAACGAAGACCAGAAATGATCTGCGATAAGCTTACTGGATAATTATATGAACTGTGGTTTTTGGTTATAGGGAAGTATACCGACGTTCTTCTGGGGGAGGGGCTTTCTGGGGATAAATTTTCTGCGGGGAGAATTTCCTATTGGGATGAAAGTTTTTGGGGGTGAACTTTCCAGGAAAAATTTTACACGGGGTAATTTGCCAGAATTCATATACGGAATTTATTTTATTTGTCTCACCTTCTCGTTGGCTATCTCGTTTTACATGTGGAGATGTTTTGTGGGGAATTGTTCGAGGGAATTTTTCGGCGGAGTTGGAATTCTTTGAAGTATTTTTACATGGCGGGGGGATATCCCACGGAAAAAAATCTCCCTACCCAAGAAGTTCCAATTTCCTTTAAATTTCTTTCTTTCGACCTCTTCCAACGCTCTGTCTTTTGTTTGACCTTAGATGGATGGCCCTAAAGGATGCCCTTTAAAGAAAAGAAAAAATCGTCACTTTTGCTATCCTGTAATATTTTGAAAACGTTAAATGCAGCTTTTAAGAGGCGACGATTTGACCTTCATTGCTCACGATTTCAAATCAGATATATTTAATAGTTAAATAAAAAAAGCTACTGAGTTTTATTTTTGTTTCTCATGGTTGAAAGCACAATAATGGAAGATTGACTATCCGTATAAGAGTAACTACCATAGAGTGACTATCCAATATCTGCCAAACTTGCTAAAGTGATCCTAACGACGAACGTGACCGAAGTCCTGTTTATTCTTAAAAAAACAACCTTTTTTTGTTCTGGTTCACTGTTCAGCCGTTTACGTGCGTTACGAAATAAAACTAATAGTTAAAAAACAGTGTTTCTGACAATTTATTTAAGATCAGTCATGCATAAGAACCTGCCACAGCTCCGTGAGACTTTTTGGTAAATAAAAGGCTATTCATCTTTGTTTCAAAATTATTGAGTATTCCATCTGAAACCGCTATTCAGTGTGATACTGCTGCCAAAGACACTACTTGAAGAAACCCCAGGGTTGCAAGGCTGCCAATAAGCTTATGAACCGATTTTCCCCGTCCTTAAAATCCTCCTTTTACTCTGAGGTGGTGTTTAAATGACTCAGAGATCCCCCCTCCCCCTTACAGGCTAATGAGCCTTCTTGGGGGGTTAGTACCGTATATTTTGTGTGTTTAATTTATTGTAAATTACATCCTTTCGTTATAAAGAATGGATCGTAAATTGAATGAGAGGCAATTAATCTGTTAAAATCATTACATTACTGGACGTCTAATTTTTAAAACAATTTTCGAGATAAAAGTATTTTATCCCCTTTCTCATGCGCTCGTCATGGGCGTACGTAGCTTCTTCTCTAGGAGGGGGCAACCTACTCTGCGGGGAAGGGCGGGGGGGCGAAGTTATATTGGCTGTTCACAAAATCTTACATTGCCAGCAATTTCTATCATACCTATGAAATCGTTATTAATAAGTAATCACCAAAAATCATATATCATCAATAAGATTCAGCATCAATAAATCTTCTTGGATTAAAGCCAGATCTTTCCAAGACAAATTATGGATAATTGCTTCTTTTTTGACTTTTATTCTGTCATTCCAGCTGTTTATTTCCAGCTTTTTCAACCATCTACCTTTTATCAACTGCTTTTTTAACCATCAACCTTTTCAACTGCCTTTTCAACCATATCTAGGGTAAATTTCAAGTTATAGGGGGGCAGCTCTCGTGGTTTTTCCATGCCAAGATTTAAAGTTTTTACCATCATTGGTTTAACTGTTCTTTCAATGGACGACAAAAGAAACAGACTTACAGTCAATGCCTTAAAGTTGAAGTTGTCACCTATAGTCGGTCAAATAGGATGAAGTACCATCCCACATCAACAGTTTAAAGGAGATTTGTCTAGGGTTTTCTGCTTAAAGACTACTCAAAGCTGTTTTCTATTCAGCAAATCAGATCCTTTGAATGTTTGATTCATCCGTCGCAATCTCCCGCATGAAACCCCTGGTAATTGTCTTTGAGTTTCCTAGTGTTAATGCTTACCTGACAGTCTAATCTTATAACCACTAGAAAATACTATGGAGAAATAACAATACAAGGCTAGTGATCTTGTTCTCCGCGTATGCTAGCCAAAAAAACTCTTTGCTGGCCAAAAGTCATCTGCACAGGCTTTAGTCGCATCCGTTCACTTGCTTTGTTAGTATCTCGACCCTTATAAACATGTAATTTGACTTGTCAGGATGGGGCGTGGGCTTGCGACCCTCGATCTTCTTTGGTTTCTGTGAACCCATACAAGCACAACATATTCTTCAATTTTTGTGGGGAAGAGAGGTCGTTCGAACTACCCTTTTATTATTATTATTAATATGGACGTATTCACCAGCTGAGCCGAAGCTCAGGCCATAATGGCCAACTGCTTCAACACCCCCTTTCTAAAGGAGAGAGAGAGAGAGAGAACTAATCAGTGGTCTAGGGATTAAGGGCGAAATTTCCCCTTCGTTGTCATATACCTTGCCAGCTGTCGGACCTTAGCCTTCTCAACAGTATCTTCTAGCTTAGCATCTTATGAAATGTCTTCACCCGGTATCTGACCCTGGCTCGACATTCTTCTATTGGATGCTTTCTTGTTTCCTTGGTCATATGACATTTTTGGCATATTGTGGAATCAGCTCCATTGAACTATCTCAGTGAGGGGAGGGCAATGGGGGGAAAGGGAGGGAAGGCAAGTATACTTGTTTAGAGGTACACACATCGCAAGTATCGACGACATTTTTCTATATTTTATTTTTCAGCGATAGTCTTAAGGTGTTCAAAATCTGCAGCGTAAATATGATTATTATATATATATATATATATATATATATATATATATATATATATATATATATATATATATATATATATATATATATATATATATATATATATATATATATATATATATATATATATATATATATGTATTAACATACATTTTCTTTTCAGGATATGTTTCAAGATCAGACATCTTTTGAAGAACTTATCATGGGTTTATCTTCACAGTTGGCAGAACGCGAAGACCACGTTCTCTGCAACGACGTTAGGAATAAACTATTTGGTCCCATGGAATTCAGTAGAAGAGACCTGGGTGCCATCAACATTATGCGAGGTCGCGATATGGGTCTTTCGGATTACAACAGTGCAAGAAAAAGTTTTAAGTTGAAAACGGTGAAAGAGTGGTCAGAAATAAATCCCCAACTGTTTACAAAGGAGCCCAAACTTTTCGAAAGATTAAAGGAATTATACAATGATGACATTAATAATGTTGATATTTATGTTGGTGGAATGCTGGAATCGAATTCGGGGCCCGGACCTCTTTTCAGAACTGTGATTAAAGAGCAGATGACACGAATTAGAGATGCTGATCGATTTTGGTTCGAAAATCTCGACAACGGGTTAGTATTTAGTTATTTTCTTTTATCATTTATTCATAATGCATATTATTTTTATGATACAGTATCCAACTATTCAAACGTAATAATGAAATGTGGTGAGGCATAAAATATATTATAATGCAATGAAATAATCTGTGATTCAATGATTACTCAGAAAAAAAAACAAGTAGCTCATCTAAAGAGGCGAGCTTTTCAAAATATGGGAGAGCCAACGAGTAAGTCTTGCAGGGTCACTAGTTGTTGTGCAATCGCTCTTCCCCAGTTTTCTGATAGACGTAAGACAATTCAAAAGAAAGTGGCCTTTGAACGATAAATTAGACACTTTTTAGCAGTGGTGGATCCAGAGGGAGGGGGGAAAGGGGGCGCCACCCCTAGCGTAGTCTAAAGTAGTGTAATTTACTTAATTATCTCAAGTTTGCGTTAATTAAACTCGCTCCTAACGCAAGTTTATCGGATCAACCTATTTTGTGCCCCCCCCCCCCCCAAAAAAAAATCCTGGATCCGCCCCTGCTTTTTAGTGCCAGAATATTAGCCTTCTCCCTCCTATCGGGTTAAATGACACCCAAAACATGCTGGAACCTTTACACGTACCTGGAAAAGAGGGGTGGAGGAGGTGGATAGGTAAACCTTCCCAATTCCCCTCCCCGATGAATAATTTCGGAAAAACTTATTAAAGCGTGAAGAGTTAGAACTTTAATGCTACTATTGGCAAATCCTCACAATGCCAAGCCACCTGAGGCCAATACAGCATGCTTCTTTTTCACTCCACTTTGTTTTGAGCTCTATTTTTTTACTCCCTTCTGCGAGGTTCCTATTCTCTTTTAAAATTTTTATATGACATCTTTCCGCCTCATTTGAGGACGCGCTGATTTTTGTTTCGCCTCGGTTGGAAATAGTCAACCGAGTATCTAAAATTATACTTAGAAAATTCCTATGAAAATATCTAGCATATCTTCCCCAACCTTTGGAAGTAACCACCACCCTTTTTAGTCATACTTGTTATAAATTTTGTTGTTTGTTTATTATTCATTAATGCTTGATAAACTGACACGAAGTTCGTAAACATTGACTTGGAAAAGATCTAGGACTCATTCCTCAATCCTCAATCTTTCAGTGCCACACTTGCCCAAAAATCTGGAACTCAATTCCAGCATCAGTTCGAGAATGCAGCAACAAGCGACATTTTCTAAGACTGGTGAAGAAATATCTTATGACATGCTAAGCATTTTGTTCATTAGGGTTTTCTTTTTCGTTGTTGTAAAATTTAGTCAGAAAATGGCTGTGTATTTTCGTTGGCAATATTTTCAGCGCTAAAGTATGCCACCAGGCATGTGCGCTGTTTTGTGACATTTATTTATGTACGTGTTATAAATAAAAATATTCTACTCTACTCTACTCTTGACCACTATCATCAGCGTGTCCTAGTATTCATGGTTGTCATCCGGTCAGAAAAAAATCACTAGATTTTAGTGATTTTTGGGTTGATTTATTTGCTGATTTAGTGATTTTCTTGTGTAGGCAATATAACAAATCACTAGAAATAGTGATAAATCTCTAGGGGAGGAAGGAATTGAGAGAGGAATTTGGGACAATATTTGGGGCCACCCACCCGTCCAGAGTCTCGGGCAAGTGATCCAAAAATTTGAAAAATTTGTGAAAAATTGAAATTTTCTCAGAATGTGGGGCTGAGCATAGACAACCAATAGGTACTATTTGAAAGATAAAAATGGCTTTAAACGATTGTTTGCCTGTTATTTCAAGCAAATTAATGGTCCTATGTCAATTCTAAATTCTTGGTCAACCTTCTTAAGCCCATAGGCGGGTGTGCCTTGTTTGCCTCTCATTACAGGCAATCTAACGGTCTTACATAAATTCTTGGTCAACATGCCTGAGACTCTAGGCAGGCATGCCTTTCCAAAAACTAACAAACACGTATGTGTCCAATAAGACTGTCATGCTTACTCCCGCCATTTACCCGTACCGCGGCCATTTAACCATTTGCCTCTCAATTACTTGGACTATCTGTCTTGGCTTTTCTGTTTCTACAGTTAGCCATGTCTTGACGCAACCTACTGCAAAATACTTGATAACTCCAATTCAAAATCAACGGATCAACCCTGCTAGCATTGACGGGGTGTAAAAAAAATAAACTCACTGCACTTTGGCTATTTACTATTTATGGTAGCAATGCCACCTACTCAAGTGAACCTATCGACTTGTTCAACTTTCTTCTTCCCTGACATCACCTCCTTGTCTTCCTCTTCGTCTCACCTCATTGTCTTCATATATTCCTGATTTAAACAACTTATTCTTCTTGATACTAATTTCCAAACCGATTCTTGCACCCTTAACCTAAAAAAGTCATTCAGTTCTGCAGTATTTTCCACAATTTGGAACTAAACCACTACCAAGGCCGTACCCAGGATTTTTTTTCAAGGCCGTACTCAAAGATTTTTTTCGGGGGGAGGGAGGGGGGGGGAGGCTACACAAACAAAACTCAAAAAACGCATACAAAATTTGATTATATCCATTTTTGTTGCGTTTTTACGATTCAAACAAAAATTTCGGGGGTCGTAAACATTTTTACGAGTCAAACAACTCCTCCTCTAGGCACGGCCTTGACCACTACTATTGCTGCTAATTTAGTGTAGTACCACTGGGCTCTCTGGAATAACAATTGATACTAAAGGAATATAACCATTCAGACGTTTCTCATTCATTAACCAAAAATTAAAAGCGTCACTACCATATTCTAAATAAACACTTTTTCCCTTTCTAAAAATACTTCCCTTTTCTGTAAAAAAAACCTTTTTCTCTAAAATCAACTAAAACACTTTTCTCTAAAAATATTATTAGCAGCGAATTATACAGGTATTTACGGGGGGGGGGGGTGTTCTACGTTGGATGAAATTTCTATGGAGGGGTCTCCGGTACTCTTCTCAAATACAGGATACATGAAATGACCGCATCAAAATCTCAAAGCCGGTATTGATAAACAAGTTTCCGTAGCATGGTGAGATATTGCTCACTCCGTGACAAAAATTTAAACGTTAGTTTTTTGGGGTTTAGGGGGACTAAAAGGTAGCTAGGTTAGGTTACGTATTTAATATATGCTATCCTTTAATAAGAAGCCGTCTAAAATAATGGTGGAAATTAATACTGGCAATAGAGATTTGGACCCAAATTACTACTTAACGTTATTACTATGCATATTACTATATCTTACTAAATTAATATAAACCAAATATCATAACTAGGGGAGGGGCAAGTATTTTTCGTTAGTTCATATAAAGCGAATATATAATTTTTTGTTTAAATGAGGGGGGAGGGGTAATTTCTAGCGTTTTAATGACAATACATTTTTTTCAAAAATAAACTCGGGGGTTAACGATAGTCCCCTGCCACCCCTTCACTCCAATTGGTGCCCCTGGTATCATCAGGTTATGGAATTTTATTCATACCGAAATCAAGGATAATACTCGAACCTGAAAACAAAAATCTTCTAACCCCACCTCCAAATTTGTGTTACCACATCTACCCTGCCGCGTAACTGTGCTACTACTGAAGATGTTGAATTGAAATCTCTGTTTTTTTTTTTCGTTCTTAACTAACTCATAAGTTCTATCTTTCACTAATTAATAACTGTTAAGGTTATGAAGAGGAAATAAAAAAATCTAATGATGACAGACAATTAGCCTAAACAAAATGCAAAACTTGAGTAGCTCTTTAAGCTACCAAAATGATTGAGTCACCTGCGGTCGCTGCTCCTTTATGCCCAGTGGGATAGAACCTTGACAGCACACAAAATATGCTGCGTCAATTTGACTGCTAATATTTAATTTCTCTATTTTAAAAAAGGTAGAAAATCTGTCATTTCCTCATTTTTTTTCTGGTCTAGGTAAAATGTCACGAGCAACCGCAGACCAACAAATTAATGCATTTTTTGGCAATCAATTCATTGACATTGTTTCTACTTCATTTGTTTGGTTGATCGCTGTCAATTATGCACACTCTTCCAGCCGCTAGTCAACCATACCATGCAAGGTCGTGTTATGCAATTTTCTTGCATTATAGAGAAACGGAGAGTGTATTTGTAAAAATGTTGTGACTCACACACTCTCATTCATTTTACTGGCGTGAAATTTCCCACAAAAGGGCTAGTCAGGTTTTAAAAGACTTTTAGAACGGTTTAGGCCCAAACCTAGAACGGTTTTAGGCCCAAAACCGAATTTTCTTCCGAAAATTTGCGCCCCTTAATTTCTTGGGAAGAAGGGCGAAAATGCAAGGGACAGTGCTACCATAAGAAGAGCGTGGATGGTTTAGTGCTGAGAAAACAGTTGTGGGGTAATTGTAAAGGTCCCATCTAACTGCCTTAATTTTTGAACTGAGGGACCCCACCATGGGAAGCCTGGCAACAGCAAAACCTCCAGTCAGTCAAACCTGCCACAACAGATCAAGAATGAGAAAAAAATCGATTAAAAAAGAGGATATAACATGTCACGAGATTCAAAACAACGGAGAAATATACTGTTAGATCTATATCTGACACCATCTGGAAGGTATGACCAGGGGAGTAGCTCCAGCATTTTTATTGGGGGGCAAGATGGGTCAGTATCTAGATAGTCAAGGAGCATGGGCTATATAATATTTTTTCCCCATCATTTTATTGGGGGGAGGGGGAATTGCCCCTCAACCAAAATGATGCCCCTGGGTATGGGGTGAGTTGTCAGAAAAGCCACCATGACATTTGGAAAGAAAATAAAATAAGGAACCTAATGGTACTACTTTTAATTTTCAACGC
The DNA here is from genome assembly GCF_049724085.1 of Artemia sp. Qi Xiang Cuo. Lineage (NCBI taxonomy): Eukaryota > Metazoa > Arthropoda > Branchiopoda > Anostraca > Artemiidae > Artemia > Artemia sp. Qi Xiang Cuo. The sequence continues at coordinate 2,380,696 of NC_142813.1, read as the reverse complement.
ATATCCTTTAGATGTTGTCAATTACAGCAAATTTACCGGATGGGGTTGAGTTGTATTACGTTTAATTGAAAGGGCATTGAGTTGTATAGGGTTTTATTGAAGGGGGGTCGTGTTACTTCTTATTTAAAAATCTTATTTCTTAACATGGAGTTAAACTCCAGGTCAGAACAAAGAAAATTCAAAATCGACAGAATTCGTTATTTCGAATAAGCTGCAAATTAGTTTCAGAAACCTTTCTATCACCTTGCTATGACTACTCAACCCCCCTCCCTAAAAAATTCGGAAAGAAGAATTATAAGAAATAAAGTTAATTCCGTACGTCATTCTACATGATATGTTGTCCCTATATTTGGAAAACAGGTATTCCGGAATCTTTCCTTTTCTTCATTATTTTGATTGGTCGTACTCTCCCTTTGGCAGGTCTATTTTGCACGTCGGGGGAATTTTCCAGGGGGAATTGTCTGTGGGGTAATTTTTCCGCGGGTGGGGGCTTTCTCCAGGGGAATTTTCCGTAGATGGTTGGGGGAGGGGGAACTTTATAGGGGGGCATTAGGCGGACACCCTTAAAAACTTAGTTATTAATCTTTTCATAAACTGCAAATCCTATTCAGTCTAGTTTCTTCGCTCAGCATTAATTATCCCGAGGGATTAGTTAACGCGGTTTTAAGAAAGGTGGGCTATCTTTTTTCTAGAAATAAAGAATGACGCGATTGGCGTACGAAAACATGTGACGAAAATAAACCAATGGCATTAAAACCCACTTTTTAACATGGAAGCATAAAACAGTAACCTTTCTTTTTCTCTTTAATAGTACCATTGGCGTATTAATTCGTAATAGACCGCTGACAAAATGCCTTTTGGACATGTTCAAAAAGAAATATTTTCTGTCACCATTCCTTTTGTACCACCATGCCATGGTATGTTGCCATCATACCAACAAAAGGCATGCCACCATCATCACGTCTTCATTGCCACCGGTAAAGTTTTTCTAAGCTATTTAAATCTGGAAAAACCCGTCATTTAGGTATGCTTCTCTGCTCGCCCCCCTCGATCCCCCACTGGATCTGAGTATTTTACATGTCACAAAAAAAGTTTGGTACTTGTATGATAAACGCCCTACCTCTCAAGTTGTTCATTCATTGACGCATTATAAGACCAATTTTTTTCGTTAGTTTCTTTCAGCTTAGCGCGAGACAAGACAAAGAGAAGTGACAGAATAGAAATTTCTGTATGTAAAATATACAGTTTGGGTTGTAAATTTGCACATTAACGGGGGTGGGTATAAAGTATTTGGACAGTGTGAAGTTAGAAAACAATTCTTGCCACATAATATGCAGAATAATTGTACCTAACACCTTAGGCATGCCGATCCGCTGTACTTTACCCCCAACCGTAACGTGGAAATATATAGCCCAAATTTTTTTCTAAATTATTATATTTTCATCTTACTTTGGAATATTTCATTAGGATTGATCAGAAGAACATTAGGTAGGGCGTATATCATACAATTACCAAAGGTTTCTCTCCGTGCCAAAACATTCCAGTATTGTAAATGCTATCTTAAAGAATTTTCAAAGAACATAGAAGGGTCTCCATCCAAAAACTCATGGGCCCCAGACTGGTAAGATAAGATTTTTAGTTCAGAAAAACAAATGGCCATCACAAGCCTAGATTTGCGCTTTAAAATGGTGCATATGCCTAAAGTCTGTGCAGAATTTTATCAGTTTGGGAGTAGACGTTGAAAACTTTGTTTTGGTCGTTGCTTCTCCATCATCTTACTGCATACTCACTTTTCCATTTCCAAGATGAACGGTTGTGCCAAACAGCTTTTGAGTTTTTTTTTTTTTATTAAATTTGAATTTCTACGTTTACACGCGTTAATTTAACTTTCATTTGACCCACTTGTTCTTAATTGGTTTGAAATGCTGGAAATGTGACTGGAGGACTGGGAGAAGGCGTAAGCAGAGACTATAGAAATCATACCGGCTAGCAGTTTTATCTTTTGCAAATGCTGGGCATGTGACTGGAGGACTGGGGGAAGGCGCAAGCAGAGACAATAGAAATCATACCGGCTAGCAGTCGTATCTTTTGCCAAATGCTGGAAATGTGACGGTTAGCAGTTGTATCTTTTGCAAATGCTGGAAATGTGACTGGAGGACTGGGGGAAGGCGCAAGCAGATACAATAGAAATCATACCGGCTAGCAGTTGTATCTTTTGCAAATGCTGGAAATGTGACTGGAGGATGGGGGGAAGGCGAAAGCAGAGACAACAGAAATCATACCGGCTAGCAGTTGTTTTATTTTGCAAATGCTGGAAATGTGACTGGAGGACTGGAGGAAGGCCAAGCAGAGACAATGGAAATCATACCGGCTAGCAGTTGTATCTTTTGCAAATGCTGGAAATGTGACTGCAGGATGGGGGGAAGGCGCAAGCAGAGACAATAGAAATCATACCGGCTAGCAGTTGTATCTTTTGCAAATGCTGGAAATGTGACTGGAGGATGGGGCGAAGGCGCAAGCAGAGACAATAGAAATCATACCGGCTAGCAGTCGTATCTTTTGCAAATGCTGGAAATATGACTGGAGGACTAGGGGAAGGCGTAAGAAGAGAGAATAGGAATCATACCGGCTAGCAGTTGTATCTTGCAAATGCTGGAAATGTGACTGGTGGACTGGGGGAAGGCGCAAGCAGAGTCAATAGGAATCATACCGGCTAGCAGTTGTATCTTTTGCAAATGCTGGAAATGTGACTGGAGGACTGTGGGAAGGTGTAAGCAGAGACAATAGAAATCATACCGGTTAGCAGTTGTTTTATTTTGCAAATGCTGGAAATGTGACTGGAGGACTGGGGGAAGGCGCAAGTAGAGACAATAGAAATCATACCGGCTAGCACTTGTATCTTTTACAAATGCTGGAAATGTGACTGGAGGACTGGGGGAAGGCGCAAGCAGAGATAATAGAAATCATACCGGCTAGCAGTTTTATCTTTTGCAAATGCTGGAAATGTGACTGGAGGACTGGGGGAAGGCGTAAGCAGAGACACTAGAAATCATAACGGCTAGCAGTTGTATCTTTTACAGTAAAATAATTTAATTTGAAGTTATTTCGCTAGAACTTTTTTCTATCATCATTTCGTAAAAGAGTGCAAAAAAAAGTGGTCTCAGCGAAAAATTGGCAAAAACAAGTGGAATTCCATTCCATCGAGGGAAAGAGTGCAATGAGGTAAAAACGGTGCAAAAACTGGAAACTATGCAAGTTGGCAAATCTGGCCATCAGAGGATTGAACTCATACTGAATGCAATGCGTGGGAGCGACCCTTATTCTTTAAGGACATCGTAGATGATGCGACTAGCTGTGAGATACAAACACAAGAGACTAATTTTAATTTCAGCACATTTATTGCGAAATATATATTAAAATTTAAGTAATTTTATTTTAAGTAAAGAAGTACAAAAAAAACACCCATTAATAGAGGGATAGAGGGCTTCAATCTGAAGTCCTAATTTTTTTTTAATGAAGATGCAAGGCCGTACCCAGGATTTTTTTTCGGAGGGGTTTTTACTAAAAAAAAATTTTTGGGGGTGGGGGTTTCACAAAAAAACTCCAAAAAACGCATACAAGATTTGTTTATGACCATTTTTGTAACGTTTTTACGAGTCAGACAAACATTTCGGGGTTTGGGGGGTTCAAACCCCCTAATCCCCCCTGGATACGGCCGTGTGAAGATGCCTGATTTAGGAGCCCTTTACATGCTTTCTTAAGCATTTCAGTAAAATTTCAGTAAAACTGGGAGGAGAAGAGTTTGAACTGCTGTTTTGACCCCAGGAAGCTTGGTGCTGCTTTGAGCTGTTAATATTAGTAGCAGTCTAAGGAACCTTAATTTAGCCCTGCCATAAGCTTTAGACAGAGCCCGCCAACTAAGTTGGTAAACAAGACGTGGAAATTCATTAGTTTGGTATGTACAATCTTCAAAGACTTCTGCAAGTGCAAAAATTGCAACAGCACAATCCCTGGCTCAAGTGCAAAGAATGGTTTAGAATAATAGTTCATAATCTGACTAAATCGGTGAGGATGGTCTATAGACTCCGTAAGGTCTGAATACGACCCTGCATAAAACCTTTAGGTAGAACCACCAGCTATGTTGAGGGACAAGACATGGATGGTAATTTACCAGTTGAGAATGTCCATGAAACTGAAACAAATTGCAACAAGATTTCATTCTGAGATTACAGATAATGGTTGCGGCACCATACTCAGCTTAGTAAAGAACCAACTCTAGCCCGTAGTAACCAAAAAATTTAAAACGCACTTAGAAAAAAAAACTGTCAAGTGAGGAAGAATAGCTATTTGAAGCGGATCCGGGAATGGCAACTATTATTTCGATTAATCTTAGTTTATTGTCAAAAATAATTAACGAGAACTTGGAAAAATAGCCTGAAACCACACGGAGATGATGTCGTATCGAAAGTAAAACTGCACCGGTGGAAACAGCATAGCTGAAAACCTTTTATTGAAGTATTACAGCATGGTAAACTTCTAACATGGAAAATCAATTTTGTGTAGGAAGCACTTAGGTCTCCTTTTCCTACTCCTTTTTTTTCCGCCACTGCTAGTGTGGCGCTGAAATATCACAGAGAGACGTTTAAAGGCTCGTTTGAAATATCTGTATCTATTGATTTTCTTAAGTCACAAAAAAATTAAAATAAAATTAAATTTTTGGCAAAAAGCTCTATTTTTATATACAAAATGATATGATACACACATCTTTTGACAAAAGATGATATAACGCACTAATCATTTGAAAAGTTGCATTTCTGGGGTATTATAACACTAAGGTTACAGACAGGGGCGTAGATCCAGCAATTTTATTTGGGGGGGGGAGAGTGGTCCATATCTGGATAGTCAAGGGGTATGGACTATATAATAATTTTCTCTCCAAATTATAGGGGGGCAACCCCCCCCCCCCTCAAGCCGTAGAAAAATTCAAAGGACCCTATACTCTCGCAGCAGTGCATGTCACTGTCACCCAAAATCACTTCTAGCTGACCCATTCTCAGCTCCTCTAATAACTACCTCTGTTGCATTGAAGGCTCGCCTCTGGCCTTGTCTCCATGCCTTTATCCATCATACATTAAGCATCGTAGTCAATAACCCCTTCGTAAGAATGATGATATAATATATTTATTCATTTAACAACAACATGACTTGGTGGTTAACGGTGCCCGATTTACCCCACGGTTGACGTGGGGTAAATCAGATAAAAATATATACTTATAAAGTCATTGAAATTCATTATAATAAGGAAAAAACTATTACTTAACATAAATAAATATAAAACAATAACAATAATGCTGTGGGGACAGCAAATATATATCATGTCCATACTGTGGGGTCACACTCACTAGCTAACAAACAATTACAGCTCAAGATGATTAAGTTTATTGAGACAAATGAGTAGGAAGACTTAATAGTAAGGTTACATATACAGAAGTATTGTCGTGACCAGTTGTCACGTTTTGAATTTATAATTTTCATATTTAATTCTTAGATTTTTTACGGCTGACGAAATTGAAGAAATCCGGAAAATCTCAATTCGTGACGTGATTTTAAACACGACGGCCATACCTCCCGAAGCGATCCAGGAAAGGATTATGTTCTTCCAGGAAGGCGACCCGTGCCCACAACCACAACAGCTCAATGCCTCAGCCTTAGAGCCGTGTAATTACTTCACAGGATATGATTATTTTGAGGTAAATTTCTAAAAATGTGTCTTTTTATCTGTTTTGTTGGAGAACATCACTTAAGTACCAAGAATAATGAACATGAAATCTGTTCAAAACCTCAGAGGTTTCAATGGGGGGGGGGGCAATTGCACCCCATAAATTTTTCTCCCTCTATATTTTGAAAAAATTTCTTTTTTTGGTATTTTCGATGAAATAGTACAATATCGCCTCTCCCCCTAGATATTGAAAGACACCATTTTTGTGTCTTAGTTTTTAAAAATATAGATAAACTCCTTTGGGATGATTTTTAAAACTACATTTTTGGACTTAAGACATATTCTTAACAGTTATTCCCATGCCACATTATTGTCACATTTGTCGATAAAATCAAAATTACGCTCGTTACAGCGCCAATTTTCGCCGTTCGTAATTTCTCGAGTTGAACATAGTTTAACTTTCAAGCATAAATTTCTCGACTGACCAATCAGAGTCAAGGTTTAAGGCATAATTTTTAAAACTAGAAAAGATGGAAAGTTAGAACAGCGGTTGTTCTATCTGGGAGAGGAATCTGACAAAGTATTAGAAGACTTAAGAAGACTTAGTATTAGTAGAGAACAGTTGGACACAAATTACTGTTGCAGCAAACTCTTTAAACTAATTTCTTGCAATTTCTATTTTTTGCTTTCTAAATACAACTATGACGCTAAAATCAAGAAAATTGCCATGCCATTCATGATATTTGACTTTCTTTATCGATAGATGAGAATATGATGTGGCACGGGCATTAGCCTATTATGGCTAGGGCTTTATCTGTTTGAGGGCTTTCTAAAGAATGCAGTGGACATTTTTTTAGTGAACCTTAGAGTACATAGGATAAAAAAATAAAAACATTCCCCCCTGGAACCATCTTTGATTTATTTAGGGCTAAAAACCGCTATTTTCTGGTATTTTTCTTTCAGCAGTTCCATAATTATGAAGTTTTTAGGACAGTACCATATATTCGTCAGTGTTGCCACGTTGAACCGTGAAAATACACAAATAAAACTAATTAGTTAAATTTGACAAGGGTTTCATACATGAACATTACATTAACAGTCTGTTCATTGGTATATCTTCTAAGACAAACGGCAGTTTTTCATCTGTTGGGTTCCGTGTTGCTGATTTTTTACCTGTTTTTTTTGCACTCGCTACTACCCGAAACCGCATAACTGCATATGGAGGTATGCTTCATTAAAACATTTTTTTTTTGTAAGTTTCGATTTTTTTAGATATATATAAATTGATTCTATGTAGTATAAATATAATATAAATTTTTATAAATATGATATATAGATTCTATAAATATAAATAATATTTCATAAATATAAATTTATAAATATAAATATTTTATAAATATAAATAATATATATATGTAAATATAATATAAAGATTTTATGTATCATACATATATATAAATTGATTTTCTGAGATATATATGGTTGCGTAAGTGTCCACTTTATCAATTCAACAATAACGTTTCATTTCCGCAGTTCTTGGTACTTGGCACATAAAAGGTATTATATCCACAGTTGACCAGTTCTCAGGCTATTATCATTTAAAAGAGTTTGCAGAGGTTTGGGGGGGGGGTCCTGTCTTTTAACCCAAAATTCGTAGATTGTCGCTTCCCAATATGGGTACCAAAACGTGCAAGGTTGTCATGGCAATTGTCTGGAAAAATAATAAAAATATGATAATAATAATAATAAGATAATAATAAAAAATAATATTAATTCTGGGAAAATAATTTGTGTTGTTTTGTTTCAATGACAGGTCCATCATCTTTTGATTTTCTGTGAAAAACTACACTTTTGCGAGTCTGGTAAACAACAATTAATAAATAATAATACAAATAACTAAGACCCATAAATAAACTTTGTGGATAAATCCAGTTCGTATAAAAACGAATTAATAGATTAACTAATAAATTAAGATTTGATGGGAAAAATTAGCCCATTTGTTTCCAAGAATTTATATATATTCTTTCTTTTAGTATGATCTCTATGCTTACAATTAAAAATTCATTGAAAAATATGAAAAATTATGACATTATTCGTAATTTTTATATCTTTTTAATATAAGTTTTATCCATAATCATATTTTTTCAGATAGCCAAAACATTTGTTTTGGACCTGTTTTATAGCTGTTATTATAATAAGGTTCTATTTTCTGAATACCATCATTTTCTAGTAAGAATAGGAGACAGTGTAGTTGTCGTCGATAGTTACACTGTCGCATATATGCTTTTGCCGTCCACCACTAGAATGGACACAGCAGCCCCAGTGTCGATTGTGTAAAATGCCTGTGCTGTGCCCACCCAACGTAGAGCAAACTTTATCCACATTCCTTAGAATTTCCTAGAATGAAGGCGCATCTTCATGCATTGCGCTATTACAATTGTACAAAGCCATGTGTGTACCATGTGACATATATTTAAAGAGTTATTGGGTGTCGCGCGCCTGCAACGGCATTGTGAAGTGATATTTGGATAGTGAAACGGGGCGCGGGTTTGATCCCGGCTGCTGCTGGGCTGATGCAAGGAGTCAAGAAACGTCTTTAGTTCATAGGTTGACCGTGGCGCTTTCCACAAAACCTAAGATATCTTTTTAACATACTATCTGTTAGAACCGGTAAGAACCAAAATGAATAGTATCTACCACATTACTTCATTGAAAGAAGGGTGTGTTAGAAATACCCCCTCCTCTCTCGAGAGTATCTTGACGGAATCCCTCTCCTGCAAAAAATGAGTTGTCGGAACGTGAAATACAACTCCGTATTATTTAGCCTCACACCCTTAGGCAATATCTTAACCCTTCGCTCCCCCAAGATTCCGAAATAGCTGAGAATTGTGTCGTTGAACTAACCTAAGTTGGCTGGAAAACTCACATATTACCTGCTTTGTAAGAATTCAATGTTTTAGCCACGACAACCTTCTTGAAGTGGCTGAAATGGCTTGGAACGAGGTTATTTCCTCAATTTGCTAATAGTTCTGCTGCTTTAGTTCATTCAAACACCGGACGGAAAAGAGACCCATGTGCGTAAAGAGCCAAAACATGATATAGGAGGGAACGCATTGTACAATTCTACCCCACCGAAACTCTTCACACCACGCATGACCCAATTCTTTTGACACACAGGACACTTTTGCCTTGCGCGACAGCAGTGGCGTAATTTCGTCAAAATCCTGGGGGGGAGGGTGGAGTTGGAGCCAATTTTCCCAAATCAAGTGAAAATGACAGTAAATATTAAAAAATAAGCAATTTGGTACCATAAAGGTTCTATTTAGTACTATAAAGTTAAATATGTACTAAAAGAACCGATCTCTTTCATTGGATGCTTGAATTATGCAGGTTTATCTTAGTTTTGACCAAATTTTGAAAGACACAAAATTCCAGCTGGGGGAGCGGGGAACTTGGGCCTGAGGGGGGGGGGGCAAACCGAGGTCTTGGAGGGGAAGTTGCTCCCTGCCTCATAGCAAATTACGCCCCTACAAGACAGGTGCTACCGAGTTTACAATGTTTTTGAAAGTGAGAAACCCTTTGATTTTGATTTTACACGGTCAATATCGCAAACAATAACCCAAGTGTTTTGTAGAAAAAGCATAACCTGACCTTGGTGTCTCGCCTTTTAACCTCTATACTAATTTTAATATTGACAATAAAAATATATGATTAATGATTTATATCAATTGTTAATTAATGGAAATGGCTTTTGTTTGGTCCTATTTAGGAAAATGTTATTAGAGCTTTTAAGACCACGCCTGTGCTAAAAGCGGCAGCCCAAAGTGCACCTTGTAATTTAAGGTTAAATATTGCAATGCAAATGCTAATACCATGCTATAATAATTCAAAATTTGTTGCACAAACTTTTAAATAAGCCAACATTCCAAGCTAGAGTTTGTCAATGTTAAAAGTACATTAAAAAAGGAATCGTGACTATTTCAGGTGTAGGTAAAAATAATAATATTTTATCCCGAGATTGTACACCACAACTAATTGTAGGGGAAATGGGCGGGGATATAGCTATCGAATAAGCGTAAACGCAAGAATTATTAATAGATTCAGCCTGAATTATCCAAGGAGTTACGCGCACGTTTTATAGAAGGGGGTGGAGGGGGTAAAGTTATCGAATAATCATAAACAAAACTAGTTAAATAGAATTTTAAGACAATCGAGGAATCACTGTGACGTTGTGAAATGTTTAGGAGGGGATCATTTCGGGTCATAAGAAGGGTTTTAAGGAAAATGGAACTACATGGGAAGGGGGGAAAGCAAAGCTTTGAACACATTGGGGAAGGAGGCAAATGAGCAACTGTGTTGGTCTCACGCGGCTTGGTGTTGCAGTGAGTTGTTAGTAGTAATATTTATATCTTATGACGTTAAATGTGATACACTAATGTTACCTTCCCCCTCTCCAAGGGGACTTAAAAAGTTTCGTAACATCATATAAATGTTTGGTCTTTTTGAGATGCTTGAAATAACTACTTCGGCTACAAGTCCCCAAAGCCCCCATACTCATTAAGTCAAGAAAAAAAACATACCCTTGAGACGAGGGTCACTAAATAGAGATTCCGTCCCACTAGAATTTAGGCAAATTTTATGCAATTTTTTTAATATTACATGTTAACCACTATTATTTAGCCAGGGTACACATAGAGTGGACTTTTGAGGCTAAAATTCCCTTACCTATGAAAGACTTAATTAGGGGACTTGCTGTATGTTCTTTGGAAGGATTAAGACTATACTCCGAAACTGATTTCACTAATTAGAAGATATATCCCCTTCGGTATTTTGGCTGTTCAAAAGGTTGTTCTAAAAGTTTGGCTGTTCTAAATTTTTAAAGAATTTAGTATTTATAAAAAATTTATAAAAAAAAGGTGTAAAACTAAAACAAAAGATCTTTAATTGTTATTAATGTGTAATTGTTTGTGAAACGAAGGTTTTTAAGACATCCAAGATGAGGAAATAACTATTTTGATGTCAAAACTCTAAATAATTCTGGTAGTGGGAAAAAAGAACACAGCGTATTTTAAAATAAAACAACCATGTATAAACCCATAACTGCCCTGACAACCAAATGTGATCGAAGAAAACGGGCTGAACTGGTTAGATGAATTAATGGACTTTTAGATAATTTTCCTTTTTTGGTTCTTTTTGGTTTCATTTTTACTTTGATTTTCATTTCATTAGTTTTAATTGGTTAATTTTTTTTAGTTCTATAATATTTTTGACCTTTTTGCCAATTAAATTGTGTACATTTTGCCATATAAAGTACATAGCTTAGCTAAAAATAGGTTCGTACACAAATATAACTATTGGTCCTACCTTTATCTTTGACAAAGAATAACATACATAAGGTTTTAATTATCTTTTTGAAATTAGATTTATGATATTTTTTTAATTATGTTTTTGAACTTAGAGTTATAATATTGCTGGGAACGCTAAATAATGCTTGGTTGTCTTTTTTCAAAGAAAAAACTGATTTCTTCTCTTTTTACACAATGTTTAGCTAAAATGTTTTTTGGATCTTGTAACATTTTTTGCCACTCGTTTTTGCCAATTGAATTGTGTTCATTTTTGCCATCTATAGTACACAAGCAAGTTTACAAAAGACTTTAACAATAGATGTGGCTGTTTTGCCATTTCCCAAATATCTTTGGCCAATGGGTGGAAAAACACAGTTGAGGTTTTAATGTGAGCTTCCGAACTGTTAGAACCTTTGTGTGATATTTTTGGAAATACTAGATGGTGTTGTTGCTTTTTTTTCCAAGACAAACCTGAGTTCTATTCAAAATCTGTTATCTATACATTTGGGCAGATAAATTTACTTTTTTTTTTAGAATGTCTTATCACTTGTTTTTACCCTTTAATTTGCACAAACTCTATTGTTTCCATTTAAATAATTTTATTGTATTTTAAGAATTAAACTAAATATAAAGATACTTTCTTAAACCATATTGGCCTGCCATAATGTAAGAAAAGGAAATGATTAAAAATGGGATTTTTAAGGTCAAACGAAAATACTGAATAAACAAACAAAGCGCTTGTTGTTCGCTAGTATCCGCCCATAGCAGTTCATAATTTTTTGGATTTTGTGCAAATCGCGGATATTGGCGAATACCTCACTTTTATGGTTGTTAGGCATTTGGTTTTAGTTCTTATAATTTTTTGGCTTTTATTGGATTTTATTCATCTTTTAATTTTTTGGATTTTCATTGTTTTTTTTTTTTTTCACATTGACTTTCCGCGTTTGTTTTTTGTTGTTTTTTTTTCTTCGGCACTTTCCTTGGATACATTTTTTCGTTTCGTGCTGAAGAAGAGAGGCGTTTGTCCTCTCGAAATATTCGCCTTGTTTGTTTATTCATTAACCTCGTTTGGCCTTAAAAACCTCATTTTTGATCGTTTCCTTTTCTGTTAAATTAAATATTTTTAGATATTTTTTTTTATCAATTTTGTTAAATTTGAACATTTTTTTTTAAGATGGAACTATTCTGGCCTTTTGGTGAAAGTATTTTTTCTACCCCCGGCAAAGAAATAGAAAAACGCAAGTGAGGTTTAATATAGTCTTTAAAAACCTAATTTTAGAATAGTGTTTTCAAGAAGTTATTTGTTGTTTTTCCTCTCGAGAAAAGTTTTAGTTTTCCCTTGTCTTTGGGTAATTATGGTAATTCTTTATCGTTTTTGTTGTTTTTGCGCTATTTTTTTTCTACTTATTTTTTTCTTTCAGGGAAGCGAAGTGCCATACATTTATTCAATATTACTTCTCATATTTGTGCCTGTTGCCATTGGCGGTGTCGCTTATGGAGTTGTTAAACTTCAAAATTCAAGACGTAGAAAGCTGAAAATGAAGCTTGAAGAGAATAATAATGGCAAATCAAGTGACAAGATGTATGTGAAAGAGTGGCTGCATCTAAATTTGAAGCGACTTGTGAAATTTAAATTTGGTCCAGAGGTACTTTCTTCACAACTTTTAGCACATTATTATGATGAAGCTATTATTTAAATGTAGAACATATAAAAAATAATACTGTTCAAGACACAAAAAATTACATGAAACTTACCTAATTTATATCTACAATTATAAATTACTTTTTCTAATTTAAACTTTTCTAATACACCAACTGTCTAACTCTAAAAAAAATATTTGGCGAATTCGGGTAATGTGATTGTTTCTTTTGCTCCAGCATACTTAATTAAATAAAATTTTGTTAAAACATTTTAATTAACCTTTTGACCCCTTGAAATGCCGGTTAGTCGGGTACATAAAAATTAAGCAGTTAAAGGATATAGGAAAAGGTTTTACTGAACGATTATACGCTATATAACTTGTACGTTCAACTTAGTCACTAATGGTAAATCTTGACAGGAGTCAAATTTAGTTTAATTACATAAAAAGAACAAACTTTTTCAACTGAAAATAATCAGAAATAACAGTTTAAACGAACAAAAATAATTCCGTATATGATGGGGTCTGCCCTTGTTCCTTACGCTAAAGTCATCGAAACCGCTGAAGCTATCACAACCTCTACAACAGGGTTCTGTGATGTTTAAGTATGGTACATCTTACGCATATATTAGAATACATTGAAACATTGTATATAAATAGGGAAAGAGAAATTTTAGCCTACCATTTAAAATCTGATATTAAACTCGTAGTAGGACTTGCCCCCCCCCCCCAAGAAATTTCCCGAAGAGGCTTATGAAGCCCACCTTGCCTTCGTGGAGAATTAGATAATTTGGGTATTCAAATGTTTTTTTATATTTTTATTTGGCCCCCCTCCATCCTTAATAATAGCTGATGCGCAATTATATATCACTAAATATAATTTCATGAAAAATCTAGTAAATCAACACAAAGCTTTTGAGGAAGCAGTGCCCTTCCGCGCGGTATTACTTCTTCTGCAACTGTTTGATACTGCAATAGTTGATACTGCTTGATACGGCAATAGTTGATACTGCTTGATTATGCAATAGTTTTTTGACAATTTTGAATTGATTGGATATCTTAGAATTTTCAATCGATAGTAACTTGGTCCTCTTTGGGGTAAAATCATTGTTTGGTGCCACAAAATGGCAGAAAACGCCACTTCGCCGTGGCACAATCTTTTTTGTCACTTAAAAAGGACGCTAGAACTTTTAATTTCTTTTCCAAAGAAATCAATTTTAATTTATTTCTTTATTTTTCTTCTTTATTTCTAATTTTATTATTTTACCTATTTTTGAAAATCAGGCAAATTTTTTCAAGCGCTTAGTTTTTGATGGGCAACATTAAGCATAATGAATTTTATACATGTAGAATCAGCATAAAAATTCGTTTTTTCGGTGTATTTATTGTTATCTAAATTTCTGATCTTCGAGTGTCGCTTACTATTGGCCTAAATCGTTCTTTACTTACAGTTCGTTACCACGAATTGTCTGAAAAGCCAGGATTCACATCACTCGATAAAAGTAAAAACATTCTTGTGAAGGTAGATACTTAGTTTGCTTTTGTTTCAGATCAGGGTTTAAAAATTCGTTTCCTCAACCGGCACAGTTGTGTTCATTTAAACAATACAAACATGCCCAGAAAACGCAATTTCCAATGAAAACACAGAAAAGGCAATCTAGGGGAGGGAGAATAATATAGGGAAATTTTTTTTTAATTATTTGGAATATTTATTAGTTGGATTAACCTTCGCACACCTTGAGTGTTTTTTGATGGAGTTTGGTAATGATAATTTTTACTTAAAATTTAAATAAGAAGTGCCATGAAATTGGAAAAAATAGAATTTTTTTTTTGGGGTGGGGAGGGTTGTCCTGGCTCCAAGGTCCTTATGAACTATACCCCGAGGTCAATATCCAGGCAAATACTAAAAATCCATTTGTTTGACCGGCAGAATTGTTCTAATTTGAACACAATAAACACGTAGCGGGTAATTGTGTTTTTCGCTGTCCTTTTTTATAATACCGTGTTCCTTGTGGTTTTGTGTTCAGGTAAAAACACACTAAATTGTGTAGGCTATATAGATTCAAAAGGTGGTACATTATGCGTCGTAAATTATACATGAGAGAGAGAAAAAACTAAGATTATCTTTAGATTATTTGTTTATTGTTAGTTTTGTATTAATATTATTTTAATAATTATTGTTGCAATTTACTGTGATGATTGTCAGACTATTAATATACTATTTTTGTTTTAATTCCAAATGGTTGATGGTATCTGTGGTTCAGTTCAGTTGTGTGTGTAGAATGTGGAGAGTTAATTGGTGCCAAATAGTTAGTCATAGCAGAAAGCAATTCCGAGTAAGGTCAAATACATACGCAGGGAGGGCACTGGGTCTGGACCCCAAAAATCTTAAATTTGTGTGAATTTCAGGACCCTTCTTTTTTAAATTATCAAATTACACTTTTATTATTAGGCTCCAGACAAAAAAAGGGGTCGAGACAAAACAAATTCTTAAGCATGCGCTTGATTAGAGTTTAGAGTTTTTTTTTCCTATTTCATTTTAAGTTTTTTCAAATGAAAAACTTTATTTTTTTTTACATTTTTTCGTTAAATCTTCAGAGTTAGCCTCCTGCTTAGACTTCACAGTTTTCATTTTAACATTTTTTCATATTAAAAATTATCATTTTTTTTCATTTAAACATTTTTTTTCTCGTTAAATCTTCATAGTTAGCCTTCTACTTAGCCTTCACAATTTTCATTTTAACATTTTCTTCAAATGAAAAATTTCATTTTTTCCTTCTAACATTTTTTCGTTAAATCTCCATAGTTAGCCTTCCTGAGCTCATAGTACTATGAAAAAGCGCCTTTTTAGGGAGTGGGGGAGTGCATGGGTGCATGAAGTTGTTTTCAAAGGAGGGCTGCAAAAGTTTTGGAGGGAAAGTGGAGTTTTAAAAAACTTCATATTATATATTTTAATGTATTTATTTTGTTTAATTAAACACATTTGTGCGGTTGGGGAGATGAATTTTCAACCATGAGCTGAAACTGAAGGTAACTGAGTATCCGCCTTCATAAAGACATTTGTGTTTTCATCGAGGACGTGGAGTCTGGCTTCTTAAGCGAAATTTAACTTCCGTCTAAATGTAGCCTTAATAACCGAAGCTGACCGTACTAGTAATATTGCGTATAATAATTCATTAAAAACTTTTTTTTTTATATCATTGTCCTGCTTTTAATTTTTATGTAACCTATTACCCGGCATTTCAAAGGTTCAAAAGGTTACTGAAAACTTTTTGACCAAATTTTATTTAATTAAGTGTGCTGAACCCAAAGAAAAAGCAATTATAGTTAATGAAATTGCCAAATAATTTGCTTAATTTTATACAGCTGGTGTATTCCGCCTAAGGTTTTAAATATATTGTTTGATTCTAAATGGTTGATGGAATCTAGATTTTAAATGTAATTGTGCAATCTGGAGGGACAATTGCGGGAAATTTCTTTTTACACGGGAATCCAATGGGGATTGGGGGCTAGAGGGCTCCACTGGTGGCATTTGGGTCGAATACTTTGCGGTAAATATAATTAGTAAAATTTAGGTAAATAGAGTAAAATATGAATAGCAAATCGGTAGACTGAATTTTGTGTGTTTCTACTAGTGCGTTCAGATTTGAGCTGGGGAGCGGTTGTTTGAAATCGAAATAGGGGCGTTTTGACCCATGGTTTTTAATTCTTAAGAGGGGTGAATCCCACAGAGCATAAAAGAACATTGCGCATAATTCCCTTTGGGCTTTCTCTAAAGCGTGAGTCCTACTCTGTAGTCTTAGATACACTGTGCTTTCGTATGTACTATTTGATTCTGAACGGGCGATGTAATCTCTGGCTCAATTAGATTTGTAAAAGGGTGGTGGGGATAATTTTGCCAAATAGCATGCCATATGGGAAAGCAATGGGGATTAGGGGATACAGGCTTCCCCATATAGCATTTATATTGAATGGTGGTAGATAGAATTGACAGGATTTGAATACTACTATTACTACTACTAATAACTCATTGCATCTCCAATTCACCCGAGGCCAATGTAGCTAATCACGCTCCTAAGAGTGAAAAGTTAGCTATTATAACTCAAAAGGTGTTATGTTACACAAATTGAGTTTGAAGGGAGTGAAGAAAAAGTGATAAAATGTGTTCTGTTTGAAATGTATTTGGTGTCATTTCCCAACTATTTATGAGTGAGAGAAGAAGGTTTAGCGAATTTTTGAAAAGAAGTGAAACGATTCTTGGCAGTCAATTATATTTGGTTTTTATAAATGCTTTTTTGATTTTCAAGTCTTTTCTATTTTTTTTTTTTTTTTGTATTTTGAATCTACCAAGAATGTATCCAAGATGTTTTGGGGGGAAGTAGGAAGGTTAGAAAAAACCATAAAAAAAACGCATCAAAAATTTGTTTTGATGCGTACCCCCTAAGCCCCTGGATAGGGCCTTAGACTCCACTGTTTATCTTTCCTATATAAGTAGGCATTGAATAAATTTTTATTGTTCAATTCAACATAATAGTAAATCAAATAATAATAACTATTACTTTAAAATAAGATTGGTGAAAATGAAGTGAACCGATCGACAAATCTGTGAACGTGGACTGTAAATCTAAGCTTTATAGAAAAGTCACATGACTCATTTTGAATTATCACTGCCGAATTTTAAGTTCTAATGACGTCTGATATAAGCGCAAATGCTTGTTATTTGTCAATAATTGCTGTATTTTCCATATAATTCTTCGATTTTGTATTCACTCCCCCCCCCCCTCCCAGATAAACTTCCAGCGCATTAACACTAATTGATGGAACAATTAGAGCTTCATTCATGAATATGCTGAAAAGTATTGAACTTCAGATTTGTTGGGACATCATTAATTATAAATATTTAACTTAATCAGACATGAGAATACTATTAAATTACGTGAATTTAATATTAAAATATAATGAAGGTCGTTAAATTAAATATTAAAATTTACGTTAAACTGAATTAGACATTACGCCATTAAATTCAACATTAAGGCACACAAAAATGAACTTGGACCCTTTTTTATACTGACCTGTCCATAAATAAATAAAAAAAATAAATATTTCCTCATATGCTATATTTTCTAGTTAAAACTGCAAATTTGGACGTAAATTTTTTTTATTTTAATTAATTTCTACTTTTGCAGGAAAACTTAACACTGGTAAATCGTAAAGGCGATATTTTACGGTGCATCAACTTCAAAAATTCCGAAACTCTGACTGTCGAAGTTACTGAAGATACGAGAAAAAAACCGATGCTATTAGTTCGAGTTCCAAATGATTATGACCTTGTATTAGAATTCGATTCCCTTACCACGAGGAAGAAGTTTCTTACCAAACTGGAAACAACAATGACAGTATGTGGCTGCTAAATTATTTTTCACTCGCAACTTTTTTTTTAGCTTTAAGATCGAAATTCTTAAATTGAAATTGTTTGTTTAATAGTAAATTTGAATTTTAGTTAGTTTCAATTCTCAATTTTTGATTTCAGCTTCAGTTCAGTTTTTATTTCAATTTACAGAAAAAACTTATTTATTTACTTGTCCCCTTATTTATTACTTATTTATTTATTTAGTGATTTGTCATAAATTTATATATAACCCTCACTATCTGTTGATGCCATATTTATATTATTGCTATTCATTTGTCATAATTGATTTTTATTTATTTATTCTTATTTGCCTTTACTATATATCACCCTCACTTACTTGTAGCGAAATTGTAAACATACACAAGTTGTGTTTAGGAAATCCTTCAAATTCCTCTTCATATATTCGGTATGTAGATCTTTAAATCTATTCTCAGAAACATATCTGTATCTATGTGTAAAGAGTCAGTGAACATTTAATATATATAACCTGTATATTTATGTATTTCTCTATATTATAGATATTAACTATAGAATTTTATATTACTGTTGATTTAGTTGTATATAATCTATTTACTTTTTTGACATTATAACATATGACAGGGGCATAGCAAACATTCTCTTTCGGAAAGAGCCTAATCTAGTCGGGTGGGGGGTGTACGTCTTATTAGTTGATATTTTACTCAACATTTAGATTTTGCATAATATTTGACATTTCAGGGGGAGGGGGACGCTCTGAAACGGTGTGTCAGCCTCTAGAGTGTAACTGCTTATTTACAAGCTTTTAGCTAATATTATAGCTGTCGAAATTCTGCTATATTTCTATCTCATCAAATTAATTCATTAACGCTACGACAGTCAAGGTTTAGCTGACCGGAAAAAGTAATTTCTCATGGGGTTGGAAGGGGGGGGGGTATGAAATACTGTTTTGACTTCTAAAGTATAACTTCTGATATAAAAGGTTTGGGTTTTAATTCAGATGTTAGAATTGTGGTACATTTATGCATCATTAATTTATTAATAATAAGGATCCCAGATTTGAATTCTAAAAACCTCAAATACTTTTTCAACTTCTAAAGGATAACTGCTGATTTCAAAGGTTTTAGTTCTCGCTCGGCTGTCAAAGGTCTGCTAGGCTTGTTCGTAGCACGTCCGAACAAACTGTGAATGTGAATCTAAGTGTTCCAAATTTAAATTATATTGGAATTTATGGTGTTCCGCAGTGACCTTGACTGTTTTCTGAGCAGTGGAAGTGATACGATTGGTCAGAACCCGATCATAACCCTCCTCGTAACTAAACCACGTTATAAGCCCCTTGTTCAAATAGACAAGTGAGACTTTTGAATATTCTAGTTTTAGGAAAAAAGAAAAGAAAATGAATAGTAAATAATAAAAATTAGAAATGATAAGCTAACAGAATAATAATAGTAAAATAATAAAATAGTAATTATTAAAATCAGATCATATAAAAATAATAATACTTTATTTTACCTGCACGAGCTTCGTTCAATCCTAGTTTTGTCTGTCGACGTAAATTCCGCTGACCTATTGGTCGTAACCCCTTCCCCTCCCCTTAGCTAGACCACTTTGTAAGCCCCTTGTTAAAAGAGACAGGTGAACTTCCTTAACATAATAGTTTTATAAAAAAAATGAAAAATAAAATAATAACATAAATCAAAAGTAAACAATAAAAGTCGAAACGATAAAGTAATAAAACAATGTGGTTAAAATAATAAAATAATGATAATAATAAATATAAAACCATATTGTATAAGAATAATACCTGGACAATGAGCTTTGTTCAATTCTAGTCTTGCCAAAATAACGATAGAGGGGAGATTATAAAATCTTTTATGGTGTCAAAAGACGAAAGGCTACGTGTTTCATCTCTTTAAATACTACCAAGTTTTTGCTGTTATGATGTAAGTAGCCAAAGACTTAATGCTTCAGACTTTGATTGTCATGCACATCAAGTATGACAAGTCTACCCTTTACCAGCCTTTTTAAAGTGTTTTCTACCGGCGTCATGTATATGCTACCATTCTAACGAAACGCTTCTCAAATTAGAACAGTTTTTCTTGAAAGGAGAGGGGGGGGGGTCAAAACAAAAAATTACATTTATTTCACAAGACATTTTTGACAATCTGAGATAAGTTTTTTCCCTATCCTCCTTATGGCAGACCCTTTGATTCCAGAGGAATAAAAATTCCTCTTTAGATATTTCCAAATTTAAAAAACGCCAAAAATATTCTCCGGGTTGACTTGAAAATTTGTTCAGAAATTGTATCACGTAACCCTTTACCTCACGCACCAAAGCCCCCTTTGGCGCCACCAAAACTGTTTTACAGTAATTTTAAATCAAACATGATATTTAATATTGAACCTTTGCATTTTTAGACATATAAGAAAAACGTTGAGCTGCTGACCACTTATCGAGAACAAATGCTTGCAAATGCTGAGACTCGTGAGCGACGCCAACGCCGACTAGAACATTTTTTTCGAGAAGCTTATGCTCTGACATTTGGACTCAAGCCTGGAGAAAAGCGAAAGCTGGAAGATGTTACTAACGATGTAATTATGGTAAGAATCAATGGGAGTGTTCCAGTTTTAGAAAAAAAATTATAGCAATTATTTAATTATTAATCATAATTGGAACGCACCCATAACTGCACAGAGTTAAAGCAAGTGATTATGGATTGGGATTATGCAAAAAACAACATCAGGAAATTATCAGGGGGGGGGGTACTACCAAGAATTATGTTTTTACTAGAGTTTAAAGGAGGGCGTTTATCACTTTCCTCTTTCGATAAACTTTTGAATATGTTTTTTGGGCCTTTTGACCGTCAATCGGGGCCAAACAAAGAACAGATCGTCTCAAATGAGGTGGGAAGAGGTTATAGAGTCTGAACCGCATGGGATAAGGATGGGGGTAAAGAGGGAATCTTTGAATAATTTGGAGGGGGAGGTGCGTGTGCAGCTGTGTTGGCTTCATGTGACTTGAAACCAACTTGAGTGAATGCGTTGGCTAGGGATGGCTGTTAGGTTAGGAGAGGAGTTTATATTATTAGGGGTAGAGAGGAGGTATCAGCTTGTGGCTGCTCCTTAGAGGTGCCTATGGATTTTGCATACTTTTACATTTATTATATCGAAAAGGGCCGTTTATTTTATAAAAAAGGAAAATATTCAATAAGGCCAACAGTGGCGAAATGTCGTCAAAATATGGGGAGGGGGCAAATTTGTTGCCAATTTTCCCAAATCAGGTGAAAATGACAGTAAAAACTGAAAAATTATCCATATATTACCATAAAGGCAAAGATATGCCACAGAAAACTGACCTTTTTTTCTGGATAGTTGAATTGTGCAGGATTATCTTAGTTTTGACAAGATTTTTATTTTACAGAAACTGAATTTCAGCTGGGGGGGGGAGGCAAACTGAGGTCTGGGGTTGCAAACTTGGGTCTGGCGGGGGTAATTGCACCCCCCCCCCCCCCCACCCTGCCCCATAGCAAATTACACCCCTGAAGACCAAACATTTAGTATGTGTTTTGCAATATTCTTTTTTCCATCAGAAAATGTTTAGTATCATATATCCTCGTATTAGACTATTCTTCTAGTTACTAATATGTGCCTATGTAAAATATTCGTTTCAGTATGCAATATATTGAAGTAGATGAACTTACTCAATTACTTGAATAGAGTGGTAATATTTTGCATTCCCTATATTAATTCAAACTATAAAGATAACCAAAGCCTTACTTTGTTTGCGCTGCGACATCATCTATTACTTTGTGTAAAATCAAAATAATAATTCAGAGTTACAGAAATTACCTGTTGTGCAATTGATTTTACGTAGAATATTAATTAGAATGAAGAGCAGGGGCGTAATTTGCTATGTGGCAAGAGGGGGGGGAACTTCCCTCCCGGATGTCAATCCCCCCATACCCCAGTTTGCCCCCCCCCCCCCCAGTTGAAATTTAGTTTCTAAATTTCATGCCTGCACAATTCAAGCATCCACAGAAACGGGTCAGTTTCCTTTAGTATATCTTTTCCTTTATAGCTGCTGTATGGCTCATTTCTCAGTTTTCACTTGATTTAGGAAAATCGGCTCCAACTCCCCCCCCCTGAATTTCGATTAAATTTCGCCACTGATGAAAAGTATTTGTTTTACAAACTTGTTTTCACATTGGACATAGACGGAGACTCCCTTAAGATTGATTTGAATGGCCCATTCCCTCCTCATCAACACAAACCCCTGATAATTATTTGATTGTTTTTTTCTCGCACATCAATTGAAATTATGAAGAATCTAGTATTTTGCTGAAAATACCGTAAGGCCATCTATTCAATGAGTGAAATGAAAAACGACTTTTCCCTGTAAGAAAAGTCCGGCTTTTGTAATTAATTTAAATTAAAACATTAAGTAAACTTTAAAAGCTGCTTTAACGCATGAACCCGAATAAAGGCTGGAAGATAGAGGAGATTCACCCAAAATTAGTCTAAAGGACCCGTTCCTATGAAAAATTTCGGTTTGAAATACACTTTCGCATTGGTGGTGGATTCTGAATTTTTTTTCGTTTTTGTTTTATACATGAGAAACTCTTTTAGTAAATGTGTTTTTTATGCACTTTTTTCCTTTTTGAAGGGCTTTTCTTTGTTTTCCTTTTGTTTCCTGTTTTGTTTTCCTTTTTTTTTCCTTTTGTTTTTACTTTGGAGGATTGAGCTGAGCTATTTTTTACAGTGTATATTATTGTGATCTTTAGTTGTAATGTTCGCAGTGGTGGATGAGAAATATGACAAGTTAGGTTACCATGGTTAGGTTACAATGGGTTACCTCCTGGACCAGGTGGCTGTTGAGGACTGGGCATGAGAGTTACGAGCATGCCCTTGTGGTTATGAGCTTGCCCACTTTGTTCGCCCGAAGACACGATTTGATAATGGGATTCGGGAAATCACTCATGTCAAACGAGAAACATCGCTCAATTATTCCTCTAACCGCACCGACCCCCAAACTCACCAGGCATCAGAACAGACTGCAACCCGTCAAGTGCCGAACGAACGGATTTGCAAATTCCTTCGTACCATATTTTGTTTATGTATTAAATAAGTGATATTTTTTTTTTCTTAAATGACTGTAAAAATAGCATAATTGAGCGTTCAGTTTTGTTTGTTACGAAAACTATTTGATTAAACGAATACGAATACGAGGATTGGACTTAGGTACCAGGAGTCCTGGAACCTGAATCAAATCCAAGAGCACACACACCGCCCCCTTTCCATTCTGGAATTCCGTAAAAAATTGCTAAAAATTACCATGTTTAATTGTGTTGACGTATATAATTTAACAAAATTTTTTATTTCTAAATTTTTTTATTTCTTGAGGTAGCTATTAAACTGATGTTTGTTTTGGTACAATAAATTTCTCTCTTTCACTCTCTCATGAAAGTAGAATGATTTAACGAAACTAAATCTCAAACTTGAAGTTATGATGTTTTTAGTGGAGAGAGCGAGGGGGGTGTGCAGGGCACTTGAGACATGGCAGTAACTCTTGGACCAACACAACCTTTTTCTGAACCAGTTCTACAAAAAAATGTTTTAAGGTTAGTTTTGTCAAAAATATGGATGCAAATTTTTTGCTGTCAACCAAATATATTAAATTTTTCAATAACTTTATTTCTATACTATTTTATGTCTTTTGAGGTTCAACCTCAACCAAATATATAGTTTACATGGACAAATATTTGGTTTATAAAAGTCAAATTCGTGGTTGATTTTTCTGTCAAACAAATATATTACTTTTCTCAGTAACTTTATTTCTATGCTGTTTTATTTCTTGTGAGGTTTCAACCTCAACCAAATTTATGGTTTATATGATCAAATATATGGTATATAAAAGTCAAATACACGGTTGACTTTTCTCTCAACCAAATATATTAAATTTTTCAATAGTTTTATTTCTACACTATTTTAATTTTTTGAGGTTCAACCTCAACCAAAATTCATGGTTAAAGGTCGAATATATAGTTTATAAATGTCAAATATACGGTTGACTTTTCTGTCAACCAAATGTATTACATTTTTCAATAATTTAATCCTCAACCAACATTTTATGGTTAATATGGTCTAATATATAGTTTATAAAAGTCAAATATACGGTTGACTTTTCTGTCAATCAGATATATTGCATTTTTCAATAACTTCATTTCTATGCTATTCTATTTCTTGTGAGATTTCAACCTCAACCAAATTTATGGGTTAAATGGTCAAATATCGTATATAAAATTCAAATGCCTGGTTGACCTTTCTATGAAGCAAATATAGTACATTTTTCAATAAATTTATTTCTATACTATCTTGTGAGGCATGAGAAATCGTAGCTCAAGAGGTATATTGAGTAAGGCACAAGGGATAGTCCTTAATTCAGAGGTTCAGGCTTAGCAAACATAAGATTGCGGGTAGGGTTAGGACCACAGTTTATATAATTATCCAGTATGATCTTTCCCTATCTCACCCATTATAAAAACCCGGACTGAGGTGCGAGTGCTCCAGAGAACGTTTTTGCAGATTTAAACATAAGCGGCATTAGATCTTTTCACGGGTAGACAAAGAATAATCACCTACGGAACAAGTACTGACAAAACCACTTGGCCGGCTCAACCAATAAGTGGACAATAAGTGCAGAAATAAGTGAGAGGAGCTTTTTGTTCGCACCGAAAATGAAGAGCCAGAAATCATCTGCGGTAAACTTACTGGTATATTATATAAACTGTGGTTAGGACACTCAAATGTCATTTCACTGTCTTTGGTATTTAAACTCTCCTTTCTGGAGGAACTTCAGTGATGAACATGCCTTTTCTATTTTCCAGCTGTTACTGAACAGCGTTTATTCCCTAGGCCCCCCTTAATTCCCTTTTTTGGGAAATAGGTTACTCATAGGTTCCAAGTACCAAGGACAGTGAAAAATGAATTGAATCTTTTAACTCAGTTACGTGAAAACTAACACAGCTTAGTATGTCTTAAAAAATAAAGAACAGTCAGGTCTTTAATACCAAAAGCCAGTTATTCAGGTAAACGTCAGGTCGAATGTAGTTAAGGAGTTTTTGCTTCTTGCAGGCGTTAAATTTAAATAAAGTGGAAACATGGGAGAAAAGTTAGTAAAAATTAGCTAAAATCACATGACCTAATACCGAAGGTGCGGCTTTCCTTTAAAAGTGTAGTTCCCTTTTTGGATCAACAGATTGTTAATGTTTGAATCTTTTACTGACGAATAAAATTATCAATTCTACGTGATTAGTATTGCTTATTGATTTCCACAGTTCAAAGTGGCAACACTGACGAAAATGTCATACTGCCCTAGAGACTTCAAAAGTTTTGAAGCAAAAAAAAAAAAGAAAACAGCTTAGAAAATCGTGGTTCCGAGGTATGAATAGACTTAAGGTGCGTCCAGAGGGACAAAAAACGTTTTTACTTTATTATTCTTCGCACTTTACGTCCACTTTGCCTTGAAAATTATGTAATTATTCTTTTTTTAAGGTAATGCGAACATCTCTTTCACGCTCGGAGTTCGCAAATGCTCTCGGAATGAAGTCGGACGACGTTTTCGTTAAGATGATGTTTAACATAGTGGATAAAGATGGTGACGGACGAATTTCTTTCCAAGAGTTCCTAGATACCGTTGTATTGTTTTCAAGAGTAAGTTGATTCAATGAATAAACAAAAGAAAAAAGAGAGTAGAGAGAAAAGAAAAAAAAAGTAAAAAATATAATATAATTAAATTCAATCCACTGCACTGTTCTGATTTAATACATGAAAAATGAAATAAAATGAATTAAATAAATGAAAAAAAGTTCAATGGACATCACAATTACAATTATTTGATAGAACTTAGTGTGTCAGAGTAAAAAAAACGAAATTTAGACGTGTTTTTCTGTTACTCGAATATTCCTCAAATTCATATGTCCACGGAGGTCTGCCGAAGATGGGGGGGGGAGGGGCTTGCTCCTAGGTTGCATAATTGATATTTTGAGGGTAACAAGGATAATAAGTAATTATTGAAATTCTGATGAAAAGAAATACTGATACAATTTTCGTGAATTTTCGTGAGCTGCATTAACACCGGAAAATCGACGAAAAATTTTATGAAAAATCGACGGAAAATTGACTGGTAATTGGATTGTATTTATTTTGCTTTAATACAGACTTAAAATTGTCTCCGTAAAAAAAAAAAAATAAAAAAAAAATAGGGTTTGGTATTGAAGTATATCATTGTGTAGTTCAGGCTGTTGTGCTATGCTTTGAAGATCCGTCAAAAGAGGTGACAAAATTCAAAAATAGAAAAATGCTGTTTGTTCTGTGTTCGCAGTTTTGCCCTCCAATCACTTTTGACTATTAAAAAGGGCACTAGCCCTTTGAATTTACAATGGGATGAGCCTTTTTTGAAGTTTCTACGACAACGCCTTCTATAAAAACCTTATATGCCCCCAGGGCATAACTTAAAACCCTTGCCCCGAGGGTTGTAGGGGAGTGGCCTCCTCAAAAACATATTTTCTCGCTCGCAGTTTTTTGTCTCTTTTCTTCTGTTTTATACTTGTATTTTAATAACTGTATCGTATTAATTAACATGTTTTTTTTTGTTATTTCTAATTTTGTGGACTAGTTTGGGTTACTTAAGTGAAAAATTTACATAAAAATGGTTTTGATTACAAATCTCAAATATAAATGTAAATTTTCCTTTTGCAGCTAAAAAGGGTCCGAGAAAAAATTGCATTAGGATTCGAACGAGGATGAAAGAAATTTTACGGTGAATGTAGTCAGATTTAAGTATTTTAGGGACATGGAATATTCCCTAAAATAGGGACATGGGGATGTCCCTATTTTAGGGAATTGTTTTAGCGAATAGTAAAAGTGTTTTCACTTAAGAACAAAAAAGACAGCCAATATTCTTATTTTGCTGGGGATAATTTCCTGTTATTTTATTATTATATTATATAACTATATTATATAATTATATTATTTTGCTATAATATAATATATTATATTATTATTATATTATTACATTATTATTATAATATAATATATTATATTATTAGATAATTATATTATTTTGCTGGGGTTAGCGGTTGTGTAAAGGCCTTTAAGTCTAAATCAGTGATTTTACCTTATATCCAAGGGCCTTGATAAACAGCATGCGATTCGAGGACAAGATAATAATATGGATAATAATAAGATAAATATAATCTGATGAAAATAATTCGATAAATATAAACTGATATGGAACGATACAGCTTACCGCCCTGATCTTGTATCAGGGCGGTGTAGAACTCATTCGATTGAAATATAATTCCACACTGAATGAATGCTTCGAGATTTTTATTTCATCTTGCAGCTGACAATTCTTCTTCTGTGGGATCTTACCTACCTTCAATTTTATTATACCCCCAGCCAAGGGTGTATCCAGGGATATGTGGGGGGGGGGTGGTTAACGCATTAAAAATTTGTTCATTTTTACGGCCTTGTCACCATGTAGAGCCTTGCTTCCAGCCCTATTTGGAAAAATTGGGAATTTGGATCTCATTTTATTCTTAATTTTTCAATTTATTTATTTCATTTAATTCGTATTATCGGAAATTTTTTCTTAATTTTATTCGTTTATTTTTTATTTTAGGGGCGAACAGAAGATAAATTGAGGATCATTTTTGACATGTGTGACACTGACAAAAACGGCGTTATTGACAAGCTTGAATTATCAGAAATGCTCAGATCTTTGGTGGAAATTGCAAGAACCGATAAAAGTCTTCCTGATAATCAGGTAAGTCACCAGTTAGAAATAAGGAAAAAGGTAATCAGGAAAGAACAAGAAGAAAAGGTAAACAAAGAAAATGGAGACTAAAGGCTAACAAACGAGAATTTCATAGAAAAAGTTTTGCGTAGAATCCGACTTAGTCTATAATTCTAGGTGACTCAGGTCAGGGCAAATTATTGAATAACCATTAACAAACAACTCATCCTTCAACAGCTTCTCTTAGCTTCGTCCCCTTTTTTTCCAAATCAGTTCCCATTGAAACATGATTCCACAGGTTAAATCCTTCCTACTTCTGTTCACATTGGAAAGAAGCTTTAATTATATCTACGTGGTGGTTTTTCAAATTTATTGACTCTCTGACAGTACTTTTGCTTCTACTTGACCGCACTTATTTGCCTTTCACAACATCAAGAAAACGTTGTTTGCTAAACAGGCGAATTCTCTAGAACCCCCAGAATCCCTTTAGGACTCTGGGACCACAGGACCACAGACCCCAGAACCCCAAGACCCCTTTAAGACCCCAGAATTTGTTTAATTTCAAATTGCCTGAATTTACTTTCTTCATGAATCCTCTCCTCCCCCAAAAGCCTTACTTTTTTGATCACCCTTGGTCTTCATTGGTAGTGTAGGTTTGCGTCATAAGATGCTAAATTGGAATGAACGTCCCACAGCCGCGGGGAGGGGCTGAGTTATAATACGTTATGCTGTTAAACTGTAAGTTAGTTCATAATTTATGATATGATAAACTGGTGATCTTCCTGTTTGATCAAAACCAACGATGAAATCAAAACCCCCCTCTCCTCGCTCAAAGAAATATAAAAATAATAGTAACTGCCACGTTAATGACACTAGTAAATGCCAAAAGATTTGAAACCTAATGACAGATTGGAATACCCCCCCCCCCTTCCCCCGAATAATATGAAATCAGAAAAGAATATGCTATATGCCATCTATGTCGCTTTTCAGTTCTAAATTCGTATAGTAGTGGACTTGGTATATTTGCAAAAACAAGTAAAAAATAACGGTGGTTTAGTTTCCATTTTATTGTTTATTTATTGTATTATATTGTATTATAATATTGTATATAATATATAATATATTGTATATAATATTACAATAAATATTGTATTATTTATTGTTTAATCAAAAGTTAGGTGCCTGTAAATATTTGTAGTTAATTTTGCAACTAGAGTCCGTGTTTGATGTTATTGTGGCTACATAATATTCCCGATATTTAAATCCTTTTCCTTGACTCCTACATCTTTTTTTTGTATGTCTAATTTTATGTTACGTAAGTTTATTTTATTTTATGGAAAAGTCAATGGAGTAGCAACAAAATGGCGCATTTGATCATGAGCAATTAATGAATTTTGAAAATAATCTAGTAAGTTCATCCTAAAAGTCCCTTCATCACCAGAGCTTGAATCTCCATCTCCAATCCACTTTTTTAATCTTTGAAAAGTTTTATTCTGATGATTTTAGACGCTGATCCTGATGGTTTTATGGACTGCATGTTAGCCTATTGTGAAATGACTGTGTAAGGTTACACTCAATCTTTCCAAACAGCAACGTGGTACTATTTCTGCTATATGCAGCTGAAACTTGGCATCAAGCAGTTCGTGATACCAATAGATACAATAGATGGCATCAAGCAGTATTTGATACCAATAGATACATTTTTTGCCAGAAGGGTATTTTTTGCCAGAAGAAAGATCACAGATGCGTGTTTATTTGTTTTTTGTTTTTGTTTTTCTCCAGGGGTGATCGTATCGACCCAGTTGTCCTAGCATATCGTGGGAGGGCTCATTCGAACGGAAATTAAAAGTTCTAGTGCCTATTTTAAGTGACCAAAAAAATGGAGGGCAACTAGGCCCCCTCCCACGCTCATTTTTTTCCCAAAGTCACCCGATCAAGATTTTGAGATAGCCATTTTGCTCAGCATGGTCGAAAATATAATAACTATGTATTTTAGGATGACTTAATCCTCCAAAGTCCCCAAGAGAAGGGCTGAAAGTTATGGAGTTTACCCAATGTTTACATATAGTATTGGTTATTGGGAAGTATACAGACGTTTTCAGGGGGATTTTTTTTGGTTGTGGGGCGGGGGTTATGTGGGAGGATCTTTCCACGGAGGAAGTTTTCATGGGGAAGGGACATTACTATGAAGGGGGAGCCGGATTTCCCAGCATTATTTAAAAAAAAAAACGATCAGAAACTAAATTAAAACAAAAGTTTTTCAACTGAAAGTAAGGAACAACATCAAAACTTAAAACGAACAGAAATTATTACGTATATGATTGGCTCCGCCCCCTAGTCAATACCTCGATCTTTAAGCCAAAGATTTTTTAGTACTTTCATAAAGAGCTATTTATTAACGGCCTTTGTGATTAAGGGGTCATTTTTAAAGAATTGGAACAAAATTCGAATTTTAGCGTAAAGAGCGAGGTATTGACTAGAGGACGAACCCCCTAACATACGTATTAAAAATATATGAACATAGAAGTTCGTTACGTCAGTTAATTCGTAAGCTACGTATATTTGTTACTAATAAAAACGTTCGTAAATAAAATTAAACAGCTTTCGAGAAAGCCATTTAACCAAATAAAAGTAAAATGAATATGTAAATTTTGTTTTAATTATTTATGTACGGTGAGCCAAAATAAAAACTTGCATTAATACAAAAACGTTCAAAAATTAAACAAAAAAAACAAGTTTTTTTTTTATCTGAAAGTAAGGATCCACATTAAAACTTAAAACGAACAGAAACTATTCCATATATGAAAGGGACTGTCCCCTCCTCACCGCCTCGCTCTTTACGCTAAAGTTTTTTATTGTCTAAAAAAAAGTTGTGAGAAAGAGTCTAACTTTAGCGTATGGAGGGAGGCGTTGAGGAGGGTACAGCCCTTTACAGCAGCAAATCAGAATACTGATTAGTTGCTCATTCTTGATACACTGTGTGCCAGTAGAGGCACAGGTGGAAATTAGTTTTGTGTTTTGTGCCGCCAACTGGAGGTGTCAGATCTTAATGTTGCCTTGGGAATGTTGTAAGCAGTTTTACTGCTTTATTAATGCTGACAATTTTTACTTTCATGATTCATGAAACTGACGCCTTGTGGTAATAAGAATTTTTCCGCTCTCCACAGGGATCATATCTTGTCTGGAAACACTAAAGGTAAAAGTAGGATTCTTTGATTTTAATTCCCATCAGGTTTAGTTGTGTAGTGGCCAAACTGCGGCTAGATGTGCCAGTGGTAATAGTCTGCAACTCTTAAACCTAAAACCCTATTTCTTTCTTTTTCTGGTTTAACTTTATGTCTTCATATGCCTCTTTGGTAACCAAGAACAGCTATGCGGGATCACCCCCTCTCCCGCTGCAACGGGTCGTCCCTCTATTCACTTACTGCGATTTATATAATAAACCGTTCCCCCTTACGACATATATTTGTTAAACTTCTTATCCTAGATGATTGAAGGTCAGGTTCGCAAATTCATACCTGGAATGAAGATATCCCCCTTCCCAAATGCATGATGCTATCGATAACAATCAGGCTTCTTTTTTTGTTTATCACTAGGAACTGGACGTAGAGATATTTCTTTAGTGTATCGACTATTCCCAAATTTTCCGGCACTTTCCCTAAACTCCCCGTTAGAGAATAGAGCTCTCCCAGATCTTGCCGAAAATTAACCTTCGTAAATACACGAATGTTAACCAAAAAAAAATCTAATTTTTTTTAATGATAATCTCCAGGGAGATTTTGGAAAACCCAATTTTTTCTGGAAAAATTTAATAAACCTCGAAAAATGAGGGACAATGGAAGAAGTGCAGATTTTTACTTTGTTAAGTTACCACCTGACAAGACTGGTAATATTTGCATATCTAGGGTCATTTGGAGATTTGACGGTATATTCATTACCTAAATTAGGAACATTTTTTAGGGGGTTAGGGACTTGGAGAGGATTACGATGAAGGTAAGTATTTGGATCTGGAAACCGGTAGCATAAAAGAGAAAAAATGAAAACATTTTAAGGATCAAGGAATTCAGACAACAACCAAAGAATCAGGTTTTTTCAAGTAATGTCAGGTCAAAGAGAATTGGGAATAACCAGTTATTTTAAAGTTTGGTTTAAAAAGGATGTTTTAAGGGAGTTTTTGAATTAAAGACCGATATTTGCCTCTTTGTGAAAGAAGAAGGTATATGGGAAAGGTTAGGAAAAATGAGCGTCATGATTTATATTCAATATGCTCATGTTGAATGAAAATATGCTCCGTATGAGGTGTATGTCTGTTAAATGGTGGAAGATGTAAGACAGAAGGCTTTTGGTGGTTTCAGCTATAATCGAAAGTTGCTGTTAAGTGTGATTGGGAGTGAATGTCATGATACTATTTGGTGGCTGGGCGGTTTACTGTACGGATCACATTGAAAATTGTTGGGCGTTGTGGGCCAAGTTTCTTATAGGCTAAGTTTTTTATAGACTGAGCTTTTTATAGACTGAGCTTTTTATAGGCTAAGTTTTTTATAGGCTGAGCTTTTATAGGCTAAGTTTTTTTTCAACTTGTTTATGTTGGTGAACTATTCACTTATTGCTAACAGTTTTCGTTATTTTACGGATTTTCATAGTCCTATGTCTTTTTTTGCAATAGCTGTGACGTCATTGATCTTGAAAGCAGTTTTGAGTTGGTGGTTGTTTTATTAGAATAAAGTTATTTCCCTATGTATTTTAGATAAAGGAGAGGGGGCCTCATTCAAATCTAGCTCCTGGAATCACCGTTTTTTCTTCTGGTTAATAACCTTATCTAAATTTTTCCTATGTTATTGAGCGAATATGTGTCTATTAGGCTTCCAGGTAAACATGTTATTTTTTTTTACGAGGACCGAAATTTCTTACAGAATAATAACAGGAAAGTGAAAGAATGTAAAGATGGAGTGGGGGAATTATGGAAAATTCTACGTAATTCCTAGATTCGAAATCTACATATTCTAGGAAACTCCTCGTTGAATTATTCTATGTAATACATTAATTGAGAAAAGTAAAAGAAAATGTTCTAGTTGTAATTGTTGAGGGTCCGTATCTAATCGAACATCTGGGGAGGGGGGGGGGGAGCTAAATCTCTACATTTAGATACTTCTCCAAATGCAGCTCCTGCACTCATTGTTTTTTCTTTCTAGGTTACAAAACTTATTGACAGTATGTTTGAAGAGGCCGGTTTGGAATCCAGAGAATCGTTGAAACTTGGCTTTATGGGCTAAGTTTTTTATAGGCTAAATTTTTTATAGGCTGAGCTTTTTATAGGCTAAGTTTTTTTTCAACTTGTTTATGTTGGGGAGCTATTCATTTATTGCTAACAGTTTTCGTTATTTTATGGATTTTCATGGTCCTATGTCTTTTTTTGCAATAGCCGGTAGGTCATTGATCTTGAAAGTAGTTTTGAGTATTCTACGAGCTCCTCGTTAAGTTCTTTTATGTAATTCATTAATTGAGAAAAGTAAAAGAAAATATTCTAGCTGTAATTGTTGAGGGTCTGTAACTAATGGAACATCTGGGGAGGGGGAGCAAAATCTCTACATTTAGACAGTTTTCCAAATGCAGCTCCTGCACTCATTGCTTTTTCTTTCTAGGTCACAAAACTAATTGACAGTATGTTCGAAGAGGCCGGTTTGGAAGCCAAAGAATCGTTAACTTATGAGGACTTCAAGCTAATGATGAAAGACTACAAAGGAGACTTTGTTGCTATTGGCCTGGAATTTAAAGGGGCTAAACAGAATTTCTTAGATACGTCAAACAACGTTGCCAGGTAATTTTTTTCGATAATTGTTGCCACGTCGTTTTATCGTGCTCCAAAGACAGACGTGCTCCAAATGACAGGGCTAAACAGAATTTCTTAGATACGTCAAACAATGTTGCCATGTAATTTATTTTATGGAATTGCCACGTCGACGTTGCCACGTTGCAAACAACGTTGCCACGTCGTTTTATCGTGCTCCAAAGACCACGTCGAATTTGTTTCGATAATTGTTCTCAATTGTTGGTGCTATCAAATGTATATGTGCTGAAGCAAGTTCAAAAATACCCTAAAAATTAAATTTTAGATTTAATTTATCTAGAATTCTCTGGGGCATTCTTGATCCTGGGGTTATGCTCTCCCCCATTCCTTCCACCTTTCTGTGCAGAATCTATAGATTTAAGTTTTATTTTATACTCAGTAATAGCAAATAATAACAAAGGAATAAAAAAGGCTTTTCTACTATTGGTCTGTAAATTAAAGTAGCTAAGTCGAATTTCCTAAAGATTTTATCAATAATTGTTGTGAGATTGACCTTAAAATGCTAAATAATTAAGCAATAAAATTTATCCAATTTTTCAATAAGCTGCTTAATAAAGCCAGCGTTAAAGCGG
Organism: Artemia sp. Qi Xiang Cuo; assembly: GCF_049724085.1. NCBI lineage: Eukaryota > Metazoa > Arthropoda > Branchiopoda > Anostraca > Artemiidae > Artemia > Artemia sp. Qi Xiang Cuo. The sequence continues at coordinate 2,346,390 of NC_142813.1, read as the reverse complement.
AGAAAGTTGGCCTAAACATCAACATAGACTATGACAATGGTAACAACAGGCTCGCCAGTCGAGTTCCTCCAGAAAAATCGGACAGTTGAACAGATCCATGAATTTAAGTGTCCTGGAAGTTGGGTCGATTACACAGGAAATATGCAAAATGAGGTCAAGAGAAGAATTGGCATGGCAAACGCTTCTTACAACAAACTTAAGCCAGCAAGGAAATCTAAGAGGTGCTCGCTTGCACTTAAGTTGCGACTTGTGAATAACAATGTTTTGTTCATGCTAATTTATATCAGTAAGTGCTGGTAACCAGATGTTAGAACATAGAAAAGACTCACAACATTCGAAATTGTATGCTTGAGGTACGTACTGAATATCGATTAGCGTCAAAGTGTTAATAATATGCAGTTCCCCAAAAGAACTAGCCAGCCGCTTATTACTGAAGTGATTAAGAAGAAGAGATGAAGCTATCTAGGCCACGTCCTTCGGATGAAGGACTCAAGAATCCCGAACCAGGTTCAACATTGGCAGCCGCGTGGGCGTCGACAGAGGGGAAGACCGAGAAACACGCTCAGGCACACGTACGATCGTGATCTACACAGTGTTCACACATCACTACAACCCCAGTGGGAGGATGTACTTGCCGCAGCACCAATACGTAACGTTTACCGAGGCTTCGTCGATGCCCTATGCGCCCCAGATGGCTCAGGAGGACCTAAGTTCTAAGTAAGTAAGTTTCAATAGGCGGGGGTTCTTCAGACAAATCTTTATTTTAGTTGGCGTTGGAGGGGGAGTTCTGATTACCTTTCTGTGCAGTTAAGCAAATGAATCTTTCAATCAAATAATAGCAATAGGATCAAAAGAGGCTTTATCTATTTTAGCTTGCGATTCAAAGGTGTGACACAAATTTATTAAATTCCTAAAAACCACTATTATGTTAGTATTTTTTGAAATATATAATGTCGGAGAACGAGATTACCAAAATAAATTTGGGGCTGCCTTGATGTCGCGCTTGCCCCCTCCGCTCTATTTTCTACGCAGTTGACCGCATGAATTTTGAAACATAGCCAGGTCAGTTTTTCGGAAAATTTTTCTCTGCTTATGATGCTAACAACGTATATCTGCTGAAAAACGGATCCTGAGCAGCCGAAAAATTGAATATTCAGGGTAAATCAGGATAAATCAGGAATGTTCAGGATCAGGATAAATGCTAGCAACGTATATCTACTGAAAAACGGATCCTGAGAAGCCGAAAAATTGAATGATCAGGATAAATCAGGAAAGATCAGGATCAGGGTAAATGCTAGCAACGTATATCTACTGAAAAACGGATCCTGAGAAGCCAAAAAATTGAATGATCAGGATAAATCAGGAAAAATCAAGATCAGGATAAATGCTAGAAACGAATATCTGCTGAAAAACGGATCCTGAGCAGCCGAAAATTGAATATTCAGGGTAAATCAGGATAAATCAGGAATGTTCAGGATCAGGATAAATGCTAGCAACGTATATCTACTGAAAAACGGATCCTGAGAAGCCGAAAAATTGAATGATCAGGATAAATCAGGAAAGATCAGGATCAGGGTAAATGCTAGCAACGTATATCTACTGAAAAATGGATCCTGAGAAGCCAAAAAATTGAATGATCAGGATAAATCAGGAAAAATCAAGATCAGGATAAATGCTATAAACGAATATCTGCTGAAAAACGGATCCTGAGCAGCCGAAAATTTGAATATTCAGGGTAAATCAGGATAAATCAGGAATGTTCAGGATCAGGATAAATGCTAGCAACGTATATCTACTGAAAAACGGATCCTGAGAAGCCGAAAAATTGAATGATCAGGATAAATCAGGAAAGATCAGGATCAGGGTAAATGCTAGCAACGTATATCTACTGAAAAACGGATCCTGAGAAGCCACAAAATTGAATGATCAGGATAAATCAGGAAAAATCAAGATCAGGATAAATGCTAGAAACGAATATCTGCTGAAAAACGGATCCTGAGCAGCCGAAAAATTGAATATTCAGGGTAAATCAGGATAAATCAAGATCAGGATAAATGCTAGAAACGAATATCTGCTGAAAAACGGATCCTGTGAAGCCGAAAAATTGAAAGATCAGGATAGTTTTGTCGAATTTCTCAACAGGTGGTAATGAGACCACTCTCAACAAATGATTCATTTATTCAGATATACATAGATATCAGAAACAAGGAAATTATTCAATCACGGATCCTTTTACATCTTTACATAAAGCAAAATGCCTAAAAGAACCGATAATTAATAAAAAAAATTATAGTATTATTAATATACGCAATATATTATCAGGAAAATTTGACACCAAAATTGAGAATTACCAGCGTCATTTATATTGGATACGAAAAGAGACTAAATCATCGGTCAGTTTAAAATTGCAACAATTACACTAAGCGCGAAAATAAACACTTAAAAAAAAACACGAAAAAAAACACCCAACAAATACATCTTAACTACTGGGCCAGTACTGATGACCAAGGATGGTGCAACTTCGTTAAACGGGAATTATAAGCACGAATTTGCTTTTCCACAGATATAATGGGGTCGGAAATGCTGAATTTTCTAATTAGATAAGAATTGCGGGTCCAAGAGGGAAAACGTAAAAGATATTTTGCGAACCGGAAGAAAACTGAACGAATTTTTTACTTGTCAGAATTTTTGAGAATATGAATAATTCATATTCTTGTCAGAATATGAATTAAATCTTCTCAGAAACAAAGGAGATTATTATTATTGGAAATTAACTTTTATTATTATTACTAATAAAATTATTATTATTATTATTATTGGAAATGAACTTGGAAGAGTGAAACATAATTTCTTAGATGCTCAAATAGCACTGCTATGTAAAGGAAAATGTTTTTCTGTTTAGAACTTAAAGTTCGAATAAGAATTTTAAGCCCTATAGTTGCGATACCCAATAGTAAATATATATTTTACGCCCCAAATATTGGTACCATATGAACAAAATGAAAGAATGTAGTTTAGCAGGGACTAAACAAAAGAAGCAGTAGATTGCCTTTGAGATATACTGACCTCAAATCACAACGAGAATGAACATCATTAAACTGTGCTTGTGAAGGTAATCCCCCCCTAATCCGATAGATAGTTCTAAGTAGAAGTACAACCTCCTGCAAAGCTGTTCTTGAAATGCATGGTATGGGTTGCCTCCACTTGTATGTAATTGGACCAACGGTTGATTTTCTGTGTGTCTCCGGAGAGAAAGTTTTTTCCTAAAAGCTAATGACTTCGTTTTTAGTTTCATTAAATAAAAAAGAAACAAGTTTTTCAATTGAAAGCAAGGAGCAACATTAAAATTTAAAACGGAAAGAAATTATTACGAATATGAGCGGTTTACCCCATCCCTCGCTCTTTACACTAAAGCTTATGTTTTTAAAACTCCGAAAAAAATTTTACCGTAAAGGGCGAGGTATTGATGAGGGGCAAGCCCCTCATATACGGAATAATTCATGTCTGTTTTAAGTTCTAATGTTGCTCCTTACTTTCAGTTGAAAAAAATTGTTTTTTTAATGTAATTTCTGATCGTTTTTTGGATATTGCCAGGAAATCCGGCTCCCCCTCTATGGAAAATTCCCTTCACCACGAAAAATCCCTCCATGGAAAAATCCTCCTACGTAACCCCCTCCCCCCCACCAGAAAATTTTCCTAAACATATATGTGTATTTCTCAAAAACCGATACTATATATAAAAAATGAGCAAAGTTCATAGCTTGCAGCTTTTCTCCCAGTGACTGTGGGTGGTAAAGTCATTCTCAAAGACATAGTAATTCAATCTTTCGACTATGCTGAGCGAAATAGTTATTTCAAAACTTTGATCAGGCGACTCTGAGGAAAAAAAGGGGCCTGGAAGGGGAATAGCTGTCCTCCAATATTTTTGGTCACTTAAAAAGGGCACTAGAAATTTGATTTCAGATCAATTGGCCCTTTTACTAATCCTCTAGGGTCACTGGTTCAATACGACCACCCCTGGAAAAAAAAACGCATCCGTTTATGTTCTATTATTATAAAGACTCTGTTTCTTAGAGTTTCGGTTACTATTGAGCCGAATCGCTCCTTACTTACAGTTTATTACCACGAACTGTTTGATTTATGGATAGTTTGAGAGATATTACCATGTGGTATACGATACCAATTATGGCATCGTAGCATTTCGATGGGGTTAGGGCACAAAATACCTTCATTGAGCCTTTAAGAACTTGACACATTAACAGCAAATATACAAATGTACGAAAAAAGAGAAAAAAATTAGAAACAGACAGGACAACATTATTTCTTTCACTTTACAAAACGTGACTAACAGTCATCTTAGCAAGAGTTACGATATACAGACATTTGCTTTCTAAGAAAAAGGGGAAATCAATCAAAATATCAACAAAAGGTTTTCAGTTTCTTTATTGAATCTCCCCTGGGATATTCCACCCAAGATTGAATTAAGGGGTAGGGAAGAGTAATCTAGGACATCGTTATAAGTGAAAGAAAACACGCGAAAGGTCAAGATGTATGAAGACATGGGAAATTATTGAAGACATTTTTGAAGGTCAGAAACCATTACGATTTCTCATTCTTCTCTCTTTCAATGAGAATATTCTCATTCATTTATTCTATTCACTCGGGTACTCCTAACTGAAGCAGATGAATTATTATAAACTGAAGTACTACAAAAACATGCACGCTTTACCAGCAGAGAAGTTGGTGATTTTTGGCTACTGGCCTGTAATGCCGTTGATTTTTGACCGCTTACAAGGGGCCTATCGTATATAACTGAAACGAATGTTTGCAGTGACAGAGAAATAGAAGCTAGGCTGATATAGCATACAAATGTTTATACGATAAGCGGGATTAATTCAAATATCCTGATGGATCGGCTATCTTCTTAGCTGCTAAAAATGGATAGCTCCATTTGAGTGAATGCTATACACTAGAACTCATAATTAAAAGGTATTTCAAACTGCGAGGCTGTAGGGGCTTCAGGTGTAGACTGATATGAAAAAGTGTCCCAGAGCTCTTATGTCGTGTAAGCTGTCCAGTTATGCGTGATTACTGCAGCAGTAAACTTTTGGTCTTCAGGTTGTGAACAGAGCAAATATTTGATTGTGGTTTCGCACACGATGTGGCACTTCTTTCTGACTCCGAAACATAGCTAATCCTAGTCTCTATTTGATGAAGTAGTAAGAACTGGTCACCCGGAAAGTTAGCTGGAAGAAGGCCGAAACCATGATAGGTCAGACTACTTCAGCGGACGCTTTATAAAATTCTTTGGTCACAGAGGACGAAGTTGAAGTCCTTGATAATTTTGCACACCTTGGCTCCTTTGTTTTTTTGGGATTGTATTACTGCTCTTGCCCGTTCGACAAAGACTTCGGCTGTTTCTGCACGGCTTGGTATCACCTAAAAACCGAAAAACGATGTTATTTGTCTGCTCCATTCTAATAGATGAATTGAACTCGTGGCCTATGAGTTCAGTATTCCTGAGCAGGCTTGACATCTTCGTCGATAGTTCCATGGGTCTGAGATTTTCAGCCATTTTCGATCACGACTTTCATTCCTTAAGTCTCGTTTTGTTTCCCAAGGAGTCTAGCAGGCTGTACACTGGCAGGCTCTCAACTGTTTTGACTGCTAGATAACTCCCTAGTTTGTATACTCTTTGGCCTAGGCATAGTCTCCTTAAACTAACAACGTCCAAGAGAAAGGCCATAACTTGTTTTAAACTATTTCCAATGCTTTTATTAAATTATCGTGTAAAGTGCTTATAGTTCTGTCAGTGAAGGGGTGGACCTTTACCCCTCTCCTAAAATTATGCTCACGACTTTATGCTCTTTGACTTGATGTAGAGCTGTAAAACTGAGGCAGTATGTTTCGTTTCCTGCAATTGGACGTGCGCATGGGTGTATAATATACTTAGGTGTGAAGAAGAGACCAAAGGATCTCGTACAACAAAGAGACCCACAAATATATTTTACTACTACTACTACTAACAACTCACTTCAGCACCAAGCAGCCTAAGGCCAACACAGCTCTGTACGCTCATCCTCCATTCCAATCGATTCGGAGCTTCCGTCTTTACACCCTCCCAAGAAGCTCCAGTTTCCTGAAAATCCTTTCTTACGGCCTCTTCCTGTCAACTCGCGAACGACCTGCTTTTCGTTTGGCTCTAAATGGAAGACCGAAAAGGATGATCTTTGGCAATATGTCATCCTTCATCCGCAGAATGTATCCTTGCCATTTCTGCCCTAGAAAGCGGGATAGAACCCGTTTTTCATACAGCTTAACATTTTAAAATATGGTCAGCCAAACGGGTATCCAAAAAACTATCACTAGACAGTTCCTCTGAAAAATAGCAAAAAAATCTTTGTTCTCTTTGAAATTCGTTTTGATCTTAGATCTAATCCTAAATTTGGAGGCAGAACATTAGAATATCCTCTCTTTTTGGATTTTATATTTCTTAACATTGGACGTGATCGTCTCTCACTAGGCTGCTAGCTACCGCTGCAACCCGGATAAACTCAGCCAGAGCACATTAAACAATGTCGAGGAGAGGAGCCGCGCACGGAAGGGACAAACCAAGATATGTGTCTCATCAGTTGGGGCTGGTGTGAAGTTGGGGCTAAGCAGCCATTGCTCGGCTGCTCTTTTGAGGCGGGATTATAAGTGATTATTTTTTAAGTATGGATTTTCAACGGGAGGAATATTCATAGAGAGTATTAGGCCCAATTCAGACATTGAGTAAACACAGATGTGACAAGACAAAAAAAAATCTTCACAATTTCAATATTCCCCTTCCCTCTGTCAAAAAGTCAGGATTTGTACAAACCGCCTTTTATCTCTTAAAAGGGTTACGTAAAGCTTGTATTTTTAATTTTGACAAATCTGCGCCCCGAAATGTGGCATCTATTAAATAATCTCCAGGTACATGCCTTACCCGTGGATTGGTTTGCCCCTGGGCATGTATTTTGAAGTTTAATTACTAAAATATAAGCGTTAAACAGGTCGTGGTAAGGAACTGTAAGTGATGAGTGACTCGTGGTGATAGTAATTTATACTCTAGTAGAAATCTTGATTCTATTGTATACATGTATAAATAGAAATCTTATGGTGATTCTATATATGTAAAATTCGTTACGCTTAATTATCAACAGTAGTGATCCTAAAACATTTGCCTAATTTTAGAAAAAGGGAGAAACGCTGAAAAGGGAGTTTGCATTGAGGAAGATTACGCGATTAAATTCAGCATATTACAGAACTCCAATACAAAGGCATCAAACCCTTCTCTTCATAGATAGAGAATTTCGTATCTTTTCCGAGAAGAACAATCATGGATGCGTGTTTCGATTTCTAATTTTGGCGCAAAATGACAATTTTGATCCAAAGAGGGCCAAATTAACAGTTCTTGGATAGCCAATTGATTTTGAGTTGTAAAACTAGCCCTATATAGGCATGTGAGCCTATATAGGTCTGTGTACATGCTGTCTATGAAAAATACACGACTAATACCGACGGATATTTTAAAGTTGAATTTTAACCCAGCAGATTTATTTGAAATTATGATTATAATAAGAATTATATGAACTATATTTATTTAAAATTTCATATATATATGAAATTACATGAGATTGTATCGTTGAACATCAGCTGTCAGGAAGTGTAAATAGATCCTACTGTGTGGAAGGGGACCTGGAACCTGGAAAGATGCAGTTTTAGGCACACATTTTCTGGCTTTCAGTGAGAAAGCATATTAGAGGAGGGTGGGGGGTTGCCCCCAGTCTCCAATCATTCTAGAGAATACTTTTGGTCTAAGCCTGTATTATGGGTGCTGCGGTATGAAAGGTCCTCTTTTATTACAGAAATATATACTATGTTAAAAAGAAGGGGACAGAGGGGGAAGGGGTATTATTATTACTAGTATTATTATTATTGTTGCCATTGTTATTATTATTATTGGAAGGGGTAGGGATCATCTCCTATAAAAAAGTATTGTTGGAAGAACTCCATTAGGAAAGCAGGAAAGAGGTGATCTTGAATTTGTTTCGGTATCTTAGATCTTTCTTCATATCCCTGAGATTATTAGTAAACTTCAAAATTTGTTAAAATTTTGAAGTTTAAAGGTCATATTTTAATGTAAGTTTCTCTTTTATATTTTCATTTGTGTTATTCTAAGGACGGTCCCTGGACATAGGGTGGAAATATTCATAGCTGTTCTACCTGTTTATTTGTTGTTTATGATGGGAAGGTAATGTGGTCTTCGTCGCTATTTAAACTGCAAGAAAGAGTGACCCCTGTGAATGGAAACCGAAACTCTAAAAAATTAAGTTTTTATTTAAGCACGTAACTCAAAGAACGTGCTATTTATGCTGATTCTAAATACACAGAATTCAATAGTTTTATGTTCCATTATGAAGTTTTAAATTTTTTCTCTCGGACTGATCCGAGTCTATTTAGTTTTATATATTTTTTATTTATTTTTCTTTTTTCAAAGTGATCTTGTAATCCTCTTTTTTCTCTTTATGAATTAGTGTTTAAATGATTTTTTGTCACCCCCTTCCTGTAAAGGCCAATTCGCCTTTGCGGGGATTAGTTCCTTTTATTGTATATTTAACTCACTGTGAATAAATATTATCTATCTACTCATACCCCTTAGACATCTTAAAAATGCCAACCTTATACTTGTTTTTATATATAATGCCATCTATAGTGGAGGACATTTTCTATATAAATTTAAGAGATAAAATTTAGGTGAGTAGAAAGGGGCACTTCACCCTAAAAATCCTATTCTATTTTTTAACTGACATGTTTTATTTTAGAATGACAAGCTTCCACGTTGACCCAACTCTGGAACGACATAGACACTTCTTTCTCAGGAAATATGATACTATTACGACATACTTGGAGGAAAACCGTCAAAATATTTTTTACCTTTTCGTTTTTTACGTCATCACAATTACACTCTTCTTGGAACGATTTATTCGTGAGTAAATTTCGGTTTTTATAATTACCATACGTTTTATATCATACATGTGAATATGTTATATATATATATATATATATATATATATATATATATATATATATATATATATATATATATATATATATATATATATATATATATATATATATATATATATATATATATATATATATATATATATATATATATATATATATATATATATATATATATATATATATATATATATATATATATATATATATATATATATATATATATATATATATATATATATATATATGTATATATATATATATATATATATATATATATATATATATATATATATATATATATATATATATATATATACATATATATATATATATATATATATATAATGCACACTCATACCTACAATTTTAAATCTAAAACCATATTCTTTTAAACCCTATATTTTTTTTCTCAACTCTCCTTTTGTTTTTCACTTAATATATTAGTAGATATAAAACAAATTCAAGAGACCAAACCTCCCGAACCAATCCATCTGACTGTCCAATCCATCCGAACCATACTGATCAACCGTGCATTGCTTCAATGCTACGATGAATGAGAAAACTTGGACAGTGTTCCGCTATAGTATTGTTTAAGTACAAATAACAGTTCAAAAGGAACAAATCCTTTTATTAGACAATGAAAAAATAACAAAATCTCTTGATATTTCGATCACATACACAGAGGCCATCCTCAGCAGGGAACGATGAGAATGGCCACTGCGAATCTGACCGAAATATCCAGAGATTTTGTTATTTGTTTCACTAGACAGTGATTTGTCCCTATTGAAATGTTATTTGTACGTCATGGAAAGGCAGTGTGGTCTTCGAAAATAGCGTTGTTAGCGCTATTTGTCTTATTCACGCTTTGCCCAAAAACTGAGGATTTTTATTAACGTTCGCTAGACTAATTAAGACTTAACGAGGGATAGTTTTTCAGAAGGAGTGGAGTGATTGACACCCTTATTGACACCCTAACAAAGCTATAAAAGGTGTGCACGAAGTTATGCTCAAATGGCAAAAAGTGTGACATAATACTCAAATACCGGTTTTGGGTAAAATACATGTTTTTTTTTTTAATGAGACAGTTAAAAAAGGATGATTTCCAAGAAGATAGAAATAAATGACTTAAAATTTCGTCATGGATGGAACTTAATAGTTAATTTTAGTAGCCTTTAGGTCATATTTTCAAAATATAACTAGGCTATTAATAATAATTATCTATATAAATAAGTGTTGTATATTGACTTAAAAGAATGTTTTTAAACTACTTTTGGGTGAATGATTCTTATTCGCTTTTCAATACTTGCCAACATTTTTAACTGTTGGACGAAAATTGGACGTTTTGGGATCGAAAAGTAAATAAAATTTTGCTTGTTTAGGAAGTGTTTCTAATTTAACTTTAAACTGAATCTTCATTGTGCTCGGATTTGTGCTCGGATTCCACCGGGCACAGTTTTGGGGTTGGCGTTTTTCTTTCTTTTTATCCGATCACCAGATATTCCACCAAGAAATTTTTCTAGCTAAGTTATTGTGTAATCTCTTTTTATTTTTGATATTTCTAAAAATGAAAATTTGCTGAAGCCGGATGTATAATTAAATATTAAAATGGTTTAGATTCTTTAAGGCGATTTAATTTTTTTTTCTTACATCTAAGAAAACTTTTTGTATTCAATGTTTGTCAAAATTGATTTTTGCTGCCTTTTTTAATTTTCACATTATTGCCTATATGCTGTTACTTTACGTATGCATTTGCTTCTGCATTTATTATCTGTATTATATGTAAATTTCCATTAAATTTTTTGCTTAGGTGTTTAATTATTCTGACTGTATTGATAATTTTGTCCAATTTCGGAAAAACTATTCAAAACTGATTACGAATAATAGTTATTTACAAAAAAAAGTCTATGGAATTCTGCCTTTGTCTTTCCATTTTTCCTATATATATGTTTTTCTTTTATCTGTATCTTTTCCTGAAATTTTTGTAGCCACCACTTTGGAATTATTTTGCTCCTTCAAATATGTTTTGGCTCTATTTTGTATTTATTTTGTTATTGATACAGTAAAAGTGTTTCAAAAAGCAAAAAAATTAAAAGAACTTTAATGAAAGAGTTTTTTGTACAATTTATAAAACTATTGATGAAACCATTTAAAATAGTCTTTAGAACCTAATAGAATCGGCTTAGAAAAACCTGCACATGGTGGGAGTTTTCTTTTCATATTTAGCTGTCTCATTTGTTTTTCCAAATAAGATGGATATATATCAATTAACCGATCCACAAAAAGAACTTTCTAATTTCTTTTTCGTCTCATGCAGCAATTTCTTTCCTGATAGCTTTTTCCTATCCGGTTAGTTCTTTGCAGAGTTGCTTTGTGAAGGAGTAATTTAATCTTCGAATGTCAAACCTCCTTCATGGCTGTCGTATATCTAAATTTCTAGAGTCTAGAGATAGTTTAGGGAACTTTTAAACTTTTTTCTAAATTAAGTAGTATAGTTTGAAAACTGTATGCTTTCTGAATATAGTAAATATGTTCAAACATAAAAATTTTCAGTAAAATTGACGATGGAGTTTTTAAAAATAGAACCATCATTTTTGGGGTCAAAGAATCACATTTAAAGTCGCAATTAGCGAAATGGTATTCAAATTCAAGTGACTGGTTCGGATAATATCAATATTAATAATTATTAATAGCATAGGGAATTTCTATGCTTTTTCTAAGTTAATTAGTATAGTTTTAAAATTCTATACTTTCTTAATATAGTAGATATTTCCAAAATTCAAAATTCTCAGCAAAACTGACAAAGGGGTTCTTAAAAATAGAAACCATCATATGGGGGGTTCATAGAATCACACATAGAGTCACAAATAGAGACCTGCTATTGAAATTCAAGTGATCAGTTCAAGTATCGGCTCTTCGTCAAGCGAGTCGGGGCTCTACGATTTTAAAGTCGGGTTGGCAGCTTGCCATTTCCAGTACCCCAGAAATTTAATGTTATCTAATAACGGGTATGTCGATTGTAAATTTCTGGTACTCTGGATAATCAATAAAATAGCATAGATAACACTGCTCCACATTCAATTGGTGCATTTAAAATGGTGCAAAAAAACCTTTTCTGGCTCATTTTGTCCTTTTTGTTTCGTATTCATTTTTCTAAGTCTTTATTTTAACATTCCTAATGTCATAATTATGAATATCGCCTTTTTTCGTATATCTTTACATTTATAACCAGTGGAAAAAATACAAAAATAATTCTCTTCCTCCTGAAAAAATAGTTATTCAAAATATTTGCCACTTCTTAGGGTTTTCCCCAAGATATTCCAATTTTAGTCTTAAGCAGAGCCGTTCCTAGGAGGAGGGTGGCAACTGGGTCAGCTGCCCTGGGCAGCTGGGAGGAGGTGGCTGAGGGATTGCCCACTGATAAAATTTTGCACTTCGATTCTTTTTTGGCTTATATTTGTTTTTTTGCTTATATTTGAGTCGGAACGGGGACGCTGTAGTTAATTTTTCCACGGGCACTACCAACTATAGGAACGGCTATTGTCTTGAGTTTTAGATTTTGGGAAAAGTGATCACCCTTAAAGAGTGTATCAAGTGCATGTATTATTTTCACTAAATACTGAGTTTTTTTCCCTCCCAAACCTGAGGATATTTTAAAAGCAAATTTTATGATATAATTTTTAGTGGCTGTATGGATAGATAGATAGATAGATAGACTATTTTATTGCCCATTCAAAAAACGGTACAAAAAAAAACAGATGGAGTAAAAATAGATAGACACAGAAAAGACTACATACGACAAAAAACAACAGGAATGTACGGACACTGAGATATTATATACATATGCACATATACTTAAGGATGATTCATATTGGCAAGACTACTGGTCCTGACTGGCTTTAAAGAATCCCGTCCGACGCTTAGTGAGAGCTGCAATGGGGTCGGTAATACCTAACAGGTACAACACCGACGAATTCTTTATCCACGGTCGTAGGCGGCAACCACAATACGGTATGAAATGGCACAACATTTCAACATTTCAGCCTTCCGAACATCGTGAAGTCAACATAACCAGAATATCTGACTCGTTTCTATGACTCTGGAACTACGAGCGTCTTCTATCTTTAACGATAGATATGGCTTATGTACCTTAGTATTTATCTTTACTGGAGCTTTGGATTGAATCATAGGGCAGTTCTATCACTTTCCTGCCCTTAAGTCAGCGCTAGCTGATTCTAAGGTTTTAATAAGTGAAAATTTTTTGGATTATTCGTATATGTCTGAACACGCAAACCTTTAACTCATCATGGTTGTAGGTATTTTGATAACTCGATTATCAAATCCGTTTAACGGTTCTGTACCTGTCTCCTATTTTCACGACAGAACGTACTTATAGGTTCCAATAATTAACTATTGTTAAACTAGTTATCATACCAGAGGTCAGCTGATCCTTTCTCCCCCATAATTAACTACTACTAATTGCAGCACCAAGCTGCCTGAGGCCAACACACCTGCGCACACTCCTCCTCCATCCCAGTCTATTCAAAGCCTCCCTCTTTACTCTCCCCCAGTAAGTCCCCATTTCCCTTAAATCTTTCCTTATGACATCCTCCCACCCCATCCTTGGACGACCTGCTTTTCGTTTGGCCTGATACGGTTGCCCGACTAGGGCAATCTGTCATCCTTAATCCGCAAAAGGTGTCCTAGCCATCTCAACCTTTCTCTTATTACAGCCCTAGAAAGCATGGTCGAACCACGTATTTCGTAAAGCTTGCTGGTAGAGATACGGTCAGTCTGTCGGGTACTCAGAACAACCTGTAGGGAATTTCTGTGTAAAGAAAAACTAGCAAATCCTCCTCCTAATTGACTAACTTGTAAATACTCCTCCTCATAATTAACCTTAGCTACTTTTATCGTTTTAATGATTGAATATTTTTCAGACTATTCATACATGTCCGAACACACAGACCTTCGACACATCATGGGAGTTGGTATTGCTATAACCCGCGGATCTGCAGCATCTTTATCATTCTGCTACTGTATCCTCCTTCTAACCATGTCTAGAAATCTAATCACAAAGCTGAAAGAATTCAGCATACAGCAATATATTCCTTTGGATGCATATGTACCATTTCATAAGATTTGTGCTTTAACTGCACTGTTCTTTAGTATGATACACACTGCTGGTCATGTAGTGAACTTTTATCACGTGAGCACTCAACCAGTTGAGCATTTGAAGTGTTTGTCGCGTGAACTGTCCTTACCTGGAGACTTTCAACCCAAATTTACATATTGGCTCTTTGGCACTATGACAGGTAAGCCATTTTTTCAGGTAAGTCACTTACAGGTAAGACAGGTAAGTCATGACAGGTTTTCTAATCAATATTTGATTATGATGCTGCTTTTTAGGGAGTTTACTTAGACCTAATTATCTTATTTATTTAATATATAAAATTTGTTGATCTGTGACTCCTTTGATTAATATGGCTATCTTATAATTTCTTATGCAGGGTGTCCGGGGTGTCCGGTGTCCGGGGCACATGAGGTGCTGAATTCCTTTTAGGTTGCCCTCGTGTTGGTTCTGAAGCTTAAGAAATGCATTAGAATGAGAATTTTAGATAGAATATACTTTCCGTGATAATCCATGACCATCTGTTCTAGATGATGAGTATAGGGTAAAAATAAGTCATGGGAGACACAGTATGTTCTTGTTTAATTTGTTGGTTGTTTACACTTATTAATGAAGACATGGTCCAAAAATAATTTCTTCCCTTTTTCGGACTTGTATTTTACTTCAAAATTGTTTTACTCGTTTTATGTGTTTTCTCTTTTTTTTCCTTTTTCTTTTTTTTTTGGACCTTGCCGGATTTTATCGACGAAGGATTGTGAAGAATTTATAAAATTTTGACATGTTTTCTTACCAAAAAAGAGAAAAATAAATAATTCAAAAGCCAAAAGTATATCACGATTGTACTGTTTCCGACCTTCAGCCCATTGTAAAAAAAATCGCTGCCCTTTTTTGGGGCCCCTCTCTTTCTTAATATGTCTCTCTCTTTCTCCTAATCTCTTTTACTCTGTCTCTCGATCATTAAAAGAAAAGGATGCCAATAAATTCAGAGCATTTACCCTTCATTTTTAGGATTGACTGGGGTGGTTCTATTCGTCATAATGATGGTCATATTTATATTTGCTCATCCAATGGTTCGAAAGAAGGCTTTCAAATATTTCTGGCTCACACACTCCCTATATATTGCTCTCTATCTGTTTGCGTTGATTCATGGCCTGGCTCGGCTCACTGGAGAGCCAAGGTTTTGGATATTTTTCATCGGACCTGGAATTGTTTTCACTTTAGATAAAGTGATTAGTTTACGAACAAGGTACATGGAGCTAGACATTATTGAAACTGAGCTTCTACCCTCCGACGTTATTAAAGGTGACTATTTTATTTGCTCATTTACTTTATTCGTTACTTTAATTTATATAATTAATTTATTTACTTTATTTGTTTTTATATTTTATTTATTCACTTTATTTGTTTATTTACTTTTAATTTACATTATTTTTATAACAAAGTCTCTTAGTTTATTTGTTTAATTTGTATCAGGGTTTTTATTTTATTTAATATCTGATTTTTATAACCTCTTCATTTAATTGTTATTTATGTAATTTTGATTTTGATTTTTGGATTGTTGTTAAAATGATTTTTTTTTTAAGGAATATTTCTTAGATTTTTTTTTTAATTCTTATAATGGTTTATTTTGATTAAAAAAAAAAAAAAAAAAAAAAAAAAAAAAGGATCGTCCGATGCTCAGTTAACCTTTCTTTTTAAAAGTTGTTTTTAAGGGAGTCCCATGATAGGTAATTTTAGTTTTCTAAGAATATTGGATTATTAAAATATAAAACCGGATTATTTCCTGTTTTATTTTTTTCCTTTAAAGGAATAACTGTCGCGTTTTCAGGGATAATATCCCTCGGGACACCATCCCAAAAGGTGTAATGTTTTACAAAGCTGTTCTTAAAAAGTAATCTGTGAGGGATGTCACGTCTTTGCGTGGTGTTTCTGTGTTTTTGGCTGGGCAAACCGCTGCACAAGCTGAGAAAGTTGGTTGAAGTGAGTGGTGGATTTCCTTGTAAAAAACAACCATTTGACACCACATCGAATCTATCGCCTATAGATTTTAAAGGTACCTTATTGGTGCTGCAACTTGCCCTTGAGGCCCTTTTTTGGTCTTCTCGAGTGATGCCAGAAGGGCTAAAGAAGCCCCTGCAATAACCAAGCATCCATATTGGATATAATCACATTAGCCACCGATCATCGAAAATAGGCTCAATGAATGACTTGCACAGGAAGGTAATCAAGTTGGAGGGTAACAGGTTCTTAGAAAGATGAATCACACCCTGGATTCTTGCGCTGGAGGAGATTGCCCAAACGGTAATCTTTCTGTACCAAAGAAGACGATATTTCATAAAAGTATCGTTCCACCGATATGATACCTGTGAGTATTGGTATTTGTGATACCTGCGGGTTGCACAACATCTTTTCCAGAGAAGTCACTGAATTATTTTTAAAGTTTTTTAATTAAAAAGGGTTTAATTGTTAAAAAGGAAAATTGTGCCATTACAGTAAACGTAAGAGCCTTTAGTGCTAAGAGGTATGTATATCTTTCTCCCATTCCTTTTCTTTGCTTAGCTATCTGAGTTTGATCAAATATTAACAGCGTGTTCCAATCGGCAATTGTAATTTAATTCGTTTTTCAAATTTACTGTGAATTAACTGTGAACATGGAATGGTTTATTAAGTAATGCCTTAATACGCATTATATTTGGCTATTAAAATATGAGCAAATTTAACGAATAATCAGTAAAATATAAAGAATATTAGTTTTGGTGCCTTAACCGCATTAATTCTCATGAGATTGGTCATTTGCATTCATTTTTCTTAATTTGATGATGATTTTGCAAAAGTTAATACACTAAAGATGATATTTAGTCATGGTCATACAAATTTAATACATTTTGCTAATTTTCGATCGTTGCAAATGTTTATTCGCTCTCACCTGGCCCGAAAAATTTAATTTCTGATTAAATATTATTGACTTTTCGTCGAACCTGGAACGTACTCTTAGAAAAGTATTGACTGGGAAGTTACTATTTACCCTATACAAAGTTTAAGCCCCATAATTCACCTAAAATATATAATTTGTTTGATGTTTTTACTTGCAAAGATGAGATGTATAATTATGAAATGCCTTTTTTTATGCTGGCCGTTGTGATGCCTGAAAGCAGGCGAGTTTCAATAAATTGTTTCAGTACAAAAGATGGTAAATGACACAACCCCAAGGTTGACATTTTCTTCCAAGACCTCGCGCCCCAGTTACATAGGTAAAGTTATAAATGAGTTGAGGGCAAGCTCGGGAGCTTGGTATAGTCTTACATAGGTTCGACAGCGGCTGTTAGCTAATCCGTTCAATGGTGCTTACAATCTAATGACCTTTTGGAAGGTCATAATGTTAAAACCCATCAATGTAGAAAAATGGCTTTATGAATCTGGACAGCTTCAGAAAATATACACAAATATTGTTACTCGTTAATATTTTGTAAAAATAAAAAGATAACAGATAATGAAATAGAGGAACTAATAATCGTAGAACGAATAGAAATTTAAATGAATGCTCAATTCAAACTCCATTATTGCAAACAGGAATGTGACCTCAATGGTGGGTTGGGGAATAATAAAGATTTGTATTTGACAGTGATGGCCATACTGGCGTAACAGTGTTAAACTCAAAATTTTGCTTGGGGAACAGGAAGAGTGTCTCGAAGTGTATCGAATTAAGAAAGAAAAAAGACAGTATTTTTCGATGTAGAGTGAACTACTCTAACTACAGAGGACCAGAAGACAAAATAGAAAGTGTGTTCTATTGTGGTGAATAGGGAGTTCCTCCACAATTGAATGGGCGTTCTTTTATTCACGAGTTTCATGTTTGAATTTTGATCTATACTTCTGACAAGATTTTTTTTTCTTTTATATAATTTTTTTTTATCTCCTATAGTGTAGTGTTATATAATTTATTTTGTCAATTTTACTTCTGCAAAAACAAATATCCTGCCTCTACATCATAAGTCTTATTATTGGAAATTCATTTCCCGTTTGTATTTTCGCAAAAAAAAGTAAAAAAAATCAGTCACTAAAAGAAAGGGAAAAGTTTCTCATACATCTCTCCCTAAAAAGAAGAAATTTGGATTTGATAAATAAGTTCTGAGGCAACACTGACTAACCATGGTAATAAGAGAAAATGTTGGACATCCAAACAACGGGCAAAATTCACCAGTGGAGAAGGGGAGAAATGCCACTATTTCTTGGAAATTAGAATTTTACGCTGCAAGAATCAAATTCCACGTCCCTACATCATAAGTCTCATTATCGGAAATTCATTTCCCGCATGTATTTTCGCATTAGAAAAAAAAAAATATATGTCTCTAAAATAAGGGGAGAAGTTTCTTATGTATCTTTACCTGAAAAGAGGAAATTTGGATTTGATAAATAAGTTCTGAGGCAACATTGGCTAACTTTGGCAATAAGAGAAAATGTAGGACAATCAAACAACGAGCAAAGTTCACCAGCGGAGAAGGGGGAAAATACAAATTTTTCATGGAAATACAAATTTCACATTGCAAGAACCAAATTTCCTGGATATGTCTTAATTCCAATCATAAGTCGGGAATTCCCCATCTTCTCGTCAATGGGTCGTCTTAAAAAAAATTTTCATCTAACCAGAAAAAAAGAGGAAACATAGGACAACGGCAAAAACAGTAAAAATACGGGGAACAGAGAAAAAAACGGAGACAGAAAACAAAATATAAGTAGCCTACTTCCTGGAAACTGAAATTTATCAAATCTAAGTCTAAAAACATAGGTTGTCTAAATTTATCTAATCTAAAAGTTATTTATCTATGCTAGATAAACATATGTGCAGACAGAATAAAAATATAGAAAGCGAAGTAATAAGTCAGTATAAATTTCTTCGTTTCGCCCCTGAAACGAAATCAAGAGAAAAGAGGTGACTCTTTATTTAGTTTTTGAGGTTGGTTTTTTAGTTCCGTTTTATGAACTTAAGTCTTTATTCTTTCTCTTAAGTCTTTATTATTTATCATTGCGGATGAGCGGAGGCCTCGGCTGAAATAGTTGTATCTTTTCCTTGTTTTCACTAGCCATGAGTTTTTCTCGCCTTTCCTCCGTTTTTCTATGTTTTTTCTTATTATCCGATTAGATCAATAATTTTGAGGCAATCCATTGATGAGGAGGGTTGAAGAATTTTTTTCTTGAATGTGAGGAAAAAACACAATTTCCCTTGCGTTTTAAGTTTAATTATTTAATTTTAATTATTTGATAAAGTTTAGTTTAATTTAATAAAATAATTTCTTTAATATATAAGAAGGGATAAATAAGGTATTAGGGAAAGGAAATCAGTAACAGGTAAATAAAATAAGGTATTAGATTGGGTATCAGAAAGAGTATAAAAAGGGTATCAGTGTTTAGGTTTTTTTTATGGATTTCGGTTCTTGGCTAAATTTAAGATAAACGTAACATCCGACTTTGCTATTCAATAGGTGATAACAGTTAGTAGTCAGCAGAAAATTTGTATTTTAGTAGTTCTAGATGAACTTTAAAGGGTGCGAAAGTCGTATTTTCCCGTGATTCTATTACCAATAAA
The DNA here is from genome assembly GCF_049724085.1 of Artemia sp. Qi Xiang Cuo. Taxonomy (NCBI): domain Eukaryota; kingdom Metazoa; phylum Arthropoda; class Branchiopoda; order Anostraca; family Artemiidae; genus Artemia; species Artemia sp. Qi Xiang Cuo. The sequence continues at coordinate 2,326,624 of NC_142813.1, read as the reverse complement.
ATTATATGATGAAATTGTTATTATTTTTCTCATTTGTCTGTTGTTTTTGTTTTGTTGTTATTTTTTTTGCTCATTTCGCTTTTCGAGAAAATTTAAGATAATCGCGTCTGTTCAAATATTCCACGTTCTTAATTTCACCCTAGCCAATTTTTTGTTTTCAGTAAAGTTTTATCGCCCTCCAAACTTCAAATATCTTTCTGGCCATTGGGTTCGTCTCTCTTGCACGGGTATTAGGCCAGAAGAATTCCATTCATTTACCCTCACATCAGCACCGAACGAAAACTTTCTTTCGGTACACATCAAAGCACAAGGTCCATGGACATGGAAGCTTCGAAACTATTTTGATCCGTGTAACTTCAACCCGAATGATAGTCCAACTGTAAGTAATTTTTAATTCTATTTAATTTAAGGTATTTCTCAAGGACCACAATTATTTAGGAACACGTTCCTCCGTCGCACATACGCTGTTTTGACTGAAGAAAAAGTGAAAACAAAGAAGAACAAAAATTGAAAACAAACGAGGGTAAATTTCAGTCGGTGAATTAATAAAGAACAACGGACATATTTCGCGAAATACCTCTGCTAAGTCGTCTTCAATGTTATACGTACATAAATACATACGTGTATTTTTAAGCCAATAGATTCAGATTTTAGATTCAATCGGGTTCTATTAATATAAATAGAGATAAATAAACATAAATTATACTTCTCTATGCAAAGACGCGTGTTGAGTCCCTTAAACTTAACCATTCCTCTCAATTACGCGTCACGGCTTTCGCTTCACTCTTCACACAACTACCTCATCAAGACAATTTAACATCTAATAAATTCCCCCTTCCTCTCCGAAAGAACAGCCACATTAAGATAATAATTAAATATTTAAATAAATAAAAAATCTTTTGGTTATTAATTAATTCTATTGAAGGTAATTTATATAATTTTTGAATTATTTTTAAAATGCCCAAGGGAGTTTCTACATCTCAGCTCCTATGGAAACATGTTCCACACTCTCGTGCATGTCACATCCGAGGTAAAATCCGATCGTACTGTATGTGATCGTCTCACTAGCACGTTTGATGCAGATCTCGTATTTGGATAGTTTGAAGTCCAAAAACAATTCTTTCTACGCATATAGGCCTCTAAAAAATTACAGAAGAATAGCGAGGTATCTGGAAATTTTGTTAAAAAAAGTTGAAAACGGTAACTGAGCACGACCAATGAGAAAGCGATGTAAGTGAAAGAAACTCGTCCACATTTCCAATTATTTTCAGGGCATGCCTGTGGATTAAATCAAGCCTTTTCAGGTGGGTATGTGAATGCTGACTGCCAAATTGACGCATGCTATTGTAAAAAAGGTTTGATAAGTCCATTGTTGAGCAGATGAAGAGTTTTTTGATAGACTGTATGCTTCAATTTTTTGACAATGCCAAGATTACGTGAAAGTTTCAGCACAACAGCATGGATGCCATGTAGGTAAGAAAGGTTTTCATCAAGGAGTACACCCAGGGACCTCGCATAGTCTGTTTCTGGTCGCTTGATCGTTCCTCAAGAAGTCAGTAGTTCTGTTATTTCTGGATGAAAAGTTGCAATTCTCAAGAAGAAGAGAACCCACGATTCATTGCCACTTTTTGTAAAGTGATTGGCGTCCATTCAGACTTAAGTTTTTTCTAAAATGAACTCAAGTTTACAATAGTGTGCTGACATGTCAGAGTCACAGGAGGCCATTGTATTGTCATCCGCGAAAGCCACAACTTCATTAGATTCACCCTCATTGCTTGAAGGAATTATTACACTGGCTATATACACAAAAATAAGCAATAACACTCAACAAATTTTAGCCACTACCTTCTGTGCTTCCACGCCATTGTCTATAAAACATTCTAACACAATGCATAGGTCTATATATATATATATATATATATATATATATATATATATATATATATATATATATATATATATATATATATATATATATATATATATATATATATATATATATATATATATATATATTAGCCGAATATATTTATTATAATATATCTATTAGCCGAAGTATATCCTTTGTTTTTCATTAATTCACAGGCTTAAATTCATTTATTCATTTTTCCTTGCCTCACTTATTAAACTGTTTGTTTTTTTCTAAGAATATTACTACTACTAATAACTCGCCACAGCACCAAGCCGCCTGAAGGCCAACACAGTTATGCACGATCCTCCTCCATCCCAATCTATTCAAAGCCTCCTTATTTACACCCTGCCAGGAAATTCCCATTTCATTTAAATCTTTCTTTATGACACCCTCCCCCCCCAACCGCGGATGACCTGCTTTTCGTTTAGCCCTAGACGGTTGGCCGAAAAGGACAATCTTTGGCAATTTGTCTTCCTTCATCCGCAGAACGTTCCCTAACCATTTCAACCTTTCTCTCATTATATCCCTAGAAAGCAGGATTGAATGACCTTTTTCGACCTTGAATGACCTTTGAAATATGATTTCAAACCGACTTTTGAATGACCTTGATTGAATGACCTTTGTTGAAATACGGTTAGTCAGCCGGGTGCCTAGAATAATTCGTAGGCAATTTCTCTGGAAAACATCTAGCAAATCTTCGTCCGCCATATTTGATCACTGCCATAACTGTAGCTTCCAATCTTCTAATTCTTAGTTTACAGACTTATCTTCCTTTCCTTACAAACTTGTTTTAACTGTGAAAAAAACACCCTGAGCCTTGGCTGTTCTACTTTTGACATCTTCACTGCTCCCACCGTCTTTACTAATAATGATACCAAGGTAAGTGAAGCTTTCCTCCTAATCAATCTTTTCCTTGCCCAACCTCACCTTTTCATCATCACTTATTCCTAGCCTTAGTGACCTAGTCTTCTTAACATTAATTTTCAAAGCTATTTAGCACCCTGAATGAGATTCAGTTTTTGTTTTTTAACGAAATCAACTTCTTCAGCAATAAACCGCTTTGGATCTTTAGATTGTGGAGAATATTTGGAGCTTTAGATCTCAGATTAGCTTAAAAACTGTAGAGAATTTAGACTCCTATTCTTCCAATTGAGGACTCAGAAGTAGACGAACCATAGAGACATTGTGCAAAAGTAATTTCCTCTTGTAATGCGAATGTTTTCTATATTTTGTGGAAGCTCTGGACATCATATTAGTCGCTGGAAACATTTTTTTTTGTTCGTTTTAAATTCACTGGAAACATTTTTAATTTACTGGAAACAGGTTTAGTTCCAACATGAAGTCAAGGCTAATTTAGCTTTCTTGGATTGAAAATTACATGTTTAAGCATAACTTTTTACCAACTTGAATTCATTTTTAATTTTGCGTTTACTTTTGGAATATTGATTTGTCTTTAATGGGTTGAATAAAACCCTATTTCAAGTAAATCTGATAATTTTTTGATCAGTTCATTTACGATCTATTGTCTTGTCTCATCTCGATCATATTGTCTCCTCTTGTCTTCTCTTATTTCTTATCTTATTGTCTTATCTTATTATCTATTTTTATTCTTCTCATATTGTCTCCTCTTGTCTTCTCTTATTGCTTCTCTAATTGTCGTATTTCTTATCTTATTATCTATTATTATTCTTCTTCTCATATTGTTTCTTCTTGTCTTCTATTATTGGATTGTTTCTTATCTTATTATCTATTGTTATTCTTCTCATATTGTCTCCTCTTGTCTTCTCATATTTCTTATCTTATTGGCTTATTTCTTATCTTATTATATATTGTTATTCTTCCCATATTGTCTTCTCTTGTCTTCTTTATATTTCTTGTCTTATTGGCTTATTTCTTATCTTATTATCTATTGTTATTCTTCTCATATTGTTTTCTCTTGTCTTCTCTTATTTCTTATATTATTGTCTTATTTCTTATATTATTATCTATTGTTATTCTTCTCATATTGTTTTCTCTTGTCTTCTCTTATTTCTCATCTTATTGTCTTATTTCTTATCTTATTATCTATTGTTATTCTTCCCATATTGTCTTCTCTTGTCTTCTTCATATTTCTTGTCTTATTGGCTTATTTCTTATCTTATTATCTATTGTTATTCTTCCCATATTGTCTTCTCTTGTCTTCTTTGTATTTCTTGTCTTATTGGCTTATTTCTTATCTTATTATCTATTGTTATTCTTCTCATATTGTTTTCTCTTGTCTTCTCTTATTTCTTATCTTATTGTCTTATTTCTTATCTTATTATCTATTGTTATTCTTACCATATTGTCTTCTCTTGTCTTCTTCATATTTCTTGTCTTATCTTATTATCTCTTGTTATTCTTCTCATATTGTCTCCTCTTGTCTTCTCATATTTCTTATCTTATTTGCTTATTTCTTATCTTATTATCTATTGTTATTCTTCCCATATTGTCTTCTCTTGTCTTCTTCATATTTCTTGTCTTATTGGCTTATTTCTTATCTTATTATCTATTGTTATTCTTCTCATATTGTTTTCTCTTGTCTTCTCTTATTTCTTATCTTATTGTCTTATTTCTTATCTTATTATCTATTGTTATTCTTCTCATATTGTCTCCTCTTGTCTTCTCTTATGTTTTTGTGGCATTGGCCATGTGGATCGTGCCATTTCTGTTTTAATTCTTATTTTTTCATGGCGGTGGGAGGGGTTGGCGCTATATTCCTATTCATTTACAAACTTTAAAGGTTACTCATCTGGGGTGCCCTAGAGGAGGGGTAAAGGGGGAGGAAACCAGCTAAATGTCGATGAGGGTAGGGTAAAAGCTCGAAAAATAAGTTTTGGCCAGAAAGTGTCATATTTCCCTGAGTGTTTCCAAATTATTCACTTTTTTCATATTTATATTCATCTAAGGGGATACGAATGCCCGTTTTGCGCTCCGTCCCGGAACGGATTTTCATCCCTGAATGAATGACTCTTCTTTGAACTTTTTTGTGGTAGGAAAGGGTCTTTCTTCCTATTTATTTATAACCTATTGAGATTATTTGTCTGGATCAATCCCTTTCTTCTGGTTTTAATGAGGGTGAAACGTACTTTGCCGTGATGGTTAAAAATTAGCATAGCTGACGCATAGTTATCCCGGGGGAGGGGGTGTTCATTGAATGATTCTTTGTTCGGTGGAGGGGGCATTTTTGTTGTTTCTTTCTATTTTCCTATGAAAATACCAAAAAAAGTTATTTTTCGATTAAAATACCGAAAAATCATTTTTCTAAATCTAGTGGGGGGGGGGGTGAATTAATTTATGGAGGCAAAAGCTGTCCCCTGCCTCCCAATCGATGCTCCTGTATTCAAATATAATTTGAACTCCTTTCCGTTTAAGGTGAGACTTGAAGGTCCTTTTGGAGGAGGTAATCAAGATTGGTACAAATTTGAGGTTGCTGTTATGGTAGGAGGAGGTATTGGTGTCACTCCATACGCATCTATTTTGAATGATTTGGTTTTCGGTACATCAACCAATAGGTACTCTGGCGTCGCCTGTAAAAAGGTAAGTCAAATTTGTTATTATTGAAATAAAACATAACTTTCGAAAAATAGCAGGATATGTTGTATGAAAAATTTTCAATAAATATTAAATTGAATAAAACATCGAATAAAATATTAAATAAAACAAAAAAAAATGTTGCATTACTTCTGAGATGAATATCTGCTCAAAGAGTATGTATAAGGAAAGTTCTCAGAAAAGAAAAATCTGGCGATCTGATCTTGGGTTGCCTAGCAAAATTGTAAAGCTGATTAAAAAAAGATAATAAAATAAAAATATATTTTCTCTTTTTATTTTGTATTTGGCTGGAGATAAAAAGAACCACTTTCGTCAAATGGGCACAATATGTGTATTTTTATTTATTTTTGAAATAACTAGCCTGATTTCTCATGAGTTCCCAGCGGAAACTTCCCAGGGGGGAGTGATACTAATTGCTTTGTTTTTGGCAAAATTAAATGCAAAATTTTCCTATCTCCATTATTTAATACATTTTAGTTTCCCGGGGTGATCACCTCTGCCCCCCCCCTCCTCGCCGCTGCTAACTACATGTTTTGCATACTAATCTTGTTTTAAGTATCTTATGTTAGACAAAAATAGTTTGTATTTTTTAAGTTTTTGGGTACTTTCAGGTTGGGTCTAAATTAGTATAGGATTTCAGAAACTCACGTTAAATTTACGAAGCTTAAAATATTTTGGATTTTTTTTCCAGCACAGTCAATTATTTCAAATTAGTCGAATTTAAAAAAAAAAATCTCTTAAAAAATCTCCAAATTAGGAATTTCTTAAAATTTCCAAAATCTTTATTTAAAAATCTCGAAATTAAAAAGCTTTTAAAAATTATAATAATCTCTTTAAAAACCTCAAAATTAGGAATACCTTGAAATTTCTAATCCTTGTTGTGATCTGGCTTGTTAACTAATCCTCATCTCGGGAAAATAGGGGCGCGATAAATTACCTATAAAAAACTACAAAATAGGTTAAAAATCTGAAATCTTAAAAAGTAAGAAAATCGGTTAAAAATCGCGCCTTGAAATTGACGTTATTCTAGACGCACGCGCGACATCTATGTACTATGTCTAAGGCTGGTTTATGTTTTTCCTTAATAGATTTTGGATTTCGTCATTCTTTAATTATCCCTTGTATTTGACAGAAAAATGCGATAAAGACTTGAATATGAAGAATTAAATGTCATCAGAATTATTTGCTATCTTACCTCACAAGCAGGTGTTCTTGTAGGCAATATACTACCGCATATTAGTGGTAAGGCTTTCCAAATACACATAATTGCTTAAAGTCTAATCTTCATTCTGGATCCACACAGCTGTGATTTTGATCTGACCAAAAAAAGAAAAAAAAAATGAAGCGTTTGAAACGTGGTTCTGAAATCTTAAAAAGTAAGAAAATCGATTAAAAATCGTGCCTTGAAATTGACGTTATTCTAGACGCACGTGCGACATCTATGTACTGTGTATAAGGTTGGTTTTGCACTTGAATTGGTAAATGACACCATATTTCGGACAGTAATAGAAATGCCTTTTAAACAAAGGGGAAAATCCGTGTATGGAAAGTAGCAGACGAAGGATAATATTTATGTGTCGATTATTGCTTTAGAGCAATAATAGTAGAAAGGCTTAGATGGCGTGGCCACGTTCTGTGGATGAAGGATAATAGATTGCCGCAAAGTTGTGTTTTTTGTGCTTCTTCCTAAGGCCAAAAAGATAGCAGCGTTGTCAATAGCAGGCCCGTTCTGCGGATAATAGCTAGCCAAATATGGTGCTTTTTGTGCATTCTCCTGAGGCCAAAATATAGCAGAGCTTTGTCGATAGCAGGTCACGTTCTGTGGATGATAGTTAGCCAAATATGGTGCTTTTTGTGCTTTCCCCTGAGGCCAAAGAGAAAGCAGAGAGTTGTCGATAGCAGGCCACGTTCTTTGGATGATAGTTAGCCAAATATGGTGCTTTCTGTGCTTCCTCCTGAGGCCAAAGAGGAAGCAGAGCGTCGTTGAATGAGGTCCGAACGGGTAAAATTAAAGGAAATTAGATAGTCACGGGAGTGAGTAAAGAGTAGAGCTTAGAACTGACTAGGGTGAAGAAGGTGTGTGTGCAGCTGTGTTGTCCTCAATTGCATTGATGCTACAGTGAGTTTGTAGTTGTAGTATTAGTATCGATACTTTCACAAAGAGTTTGGACCCAGTCACTCTTAAACCAAGCGTTGAAATAGAATCCTTCTTCATCCTATATCACTTTTTTATTAAAGTGACACGTATCACTTTACGTATCGTATCCCGTATCACTTTTTTACTCTCTTACCTTTGGACATTAAGTTACTTTCGATACGTATCCCGTATCACTTTTTTACTCTCTCACCTGTGGATATTAAGTTACTTTAATTCGAAAACTCTGTACTCCAAAGGGAATCTCTGGGAAGACAATTCACTTATAAATCCTTTTTGTTTAATTTGGAGATTCTCCTTGTAGATTTCATTTAGAGCGTCCAGAGACTCTGTAATGTGCCTAAAGATGTCTGAGTTTGTAAATATGTAACGTAAATTTATATAACTTATTTATAATAATTTCTAATTTGTAAATTAATTTGTATTTGAATTTATAAACACAGTATGTAAGTATAAACTACTTGGGTGTTTGAAATATCTATAAATATATCATATAAATAAATATTCTGTACAATTGGATTTGTGAAAATTTCTTTTTTTGCAAACTTTTTTGGAAATTTTTATGGCTCCCCTAAAACTCACCTTTAAAACAGTTCTTAAAATTTTAAATCACTTTGGGCTGAAGCCTCCCCCCCCCTCTCCAGTTTGCTTTCCTATCATGTGGTTATGGTCAAACTTTAGGGGGTGCCGTTAACAGCTGGTCCTTCACTAATGGAGGTGACTGTGATTACTAAAACAATGTACTTTTAGATACGAACATATTTCTTTTTCTAAATGCTTTGCCGAACTTTTTACATGGGGTTCCTTCTGCACTTTTTGGGGGGTTGGGGATTGATCATTGTACAACCTACAGACCAAATATGGATTTGGCGTTATTTACAGCCATAGGCCCACACAGTCAAGGCTTTTGCGTTGATTAGATTTTTATCCCAATAATTGGAACCGATTTTGGAGAACTCTTACACCAAATTTCATTAAGCTAAAACAGCCAAATAATGTCAAGATGTATGTTCCGACTGATACTGTAATTGTTTCTTAATTCTTGGAAGTTGTCTTAGGAAATTCCTCAATTAAAAGCCTCGTTTAAATGCCTGTAGTGGAGAATTAGCTTATTATGCTGATTCCAAATATATAATATTCATTAAGGTTAATAGTACCTATCAAAGGCTGCGAGCCTCAGAAAATCTGTTTGGTTTTTGAAAAATCGGGAATCATCCCTTAAAAGTCAAGGAATCTGAAAATCACATCTACTGTAGAGGGTTCAAGCTCCCCATCTAAAAAAATAGAATTTTATTTTTTTTTTGTCAGAAGAAAGATCACGAATGTGTGTTTATTTGTTTTTTTCCCTAGGGTGATTGTTTCGAACCAATGGTCCTAAAACATCAGGAGATGGCTCATTTGAATGGAAATTAAAACTTCTAGTGTCGTTTTTAGGTGACCAAAAAGATTGGACAGCAAATAGCCCCACCCTCCACCCAATGCCTCTTTTTTCCAGAAATCGTCCGATAAAAATTCTGAGAAAGCCATTTTGTTCAGCAAAGTTGAAAAAAGCATAGTTGTCTTTAAGTAACAGAATTTCCTCATTATTTACGTGTAGTATTTGTTATCGAGAAGTATGTAGACATTTTTCAGGGGGACGGGGGTCTTTTTCTTAGGATGGGTTTCAGTAGAGATAATTTTCCGTGTGGAGGAAAATTTCCTGGGTGAACTTTCCAGGGAAAATTTTACAGGGAGGAGATTTGACAGGATTTGTATACGAAATTCTTTTTATTTGTCTTACTTTGTCTTTGCCTATTCCATTTTCTACGTGGAGATGTTCCAGGGGAATTGTCCAAGGGAAATTTTCTGTGTGTTTGAATTTCCAGAAATAGTTTCCACGGAAAGGATTTCTGGAGTGATCGGAAGAACGATTAGAACTTAGTTTTTTTTTCAAATGAAAGTACGCTAGGAAGAATTTGTCAGGCTAAATCTTCTTTAAAAAAAATCTTTTGGTGGGGAGGGGGGATTTTCAGCGGGGATGGAATTGTCTGGAAGAAATTTTTATGAAAGAAAATTTCATGGAGGGTGAGCCAGATTTACCGGCATTATTTATTCCGTATATGAATGGGCTGCCCCTCCTCAATGCCTTGCTCTTTACGCTAAAGTTTGACTGTTTGTCCCAATGTTTAAGAACGACTCCTGCAACACAAAGACTGTTCAATTAGAATAGGAATCTTTTATAAAGGAGTGCTAAACACTTTAGCGTGAAGAGTGAGGCATTGGGGAGGGGGCAACCCATCTCATAAACTCGGAATAATTTTTGTTCATTTTGAGTTCTAATGTTCCTCCTTACTTTCAGTTGAAAAAAAACTTGTTTTTTTTCAATTTAATTTAGTTTAAACATAACTTGGATGACTAGAGAAGGGTATTTTTAGACTTTGATCCAAAACAGAAATACGGTAAATGTTTGCCCAAATGAAGGTCTTTTTTAATTTTCGATTTGTGATTCGGCAGCCGAAGCGATATTCAGCTGCTATCATAACCTAGCTTAATACGTAATAAGATGTGTGGTTAAATTCAGATACCCAAGTGAGTTCAACTTCTTTCACAGCATAGCTTAATGCATAAAAAAAGTGTATATAAGCTCATAATCTAAGCTCTTAGGTTGCACCAGTCTTTCTTGGGTTGCGCCAGGAGGGAGTTGCACCAAGAAGTTGCGCCATGAAATTCAGATATTCAGATACCCAAGTGAATTCAACTTCTTTCACAGCATAGCTTAGTGCATAATAAAAAGTGTATATAAGCTCTTAATCTAAGCTCTTATGTTGTACCTGTCTCTCTTGGGTTGCGCCAAGAAGTTGCGCCATGAAATTCAGATACTGAAGTGAATTCATCTTCTTTCAAAGCATAGCTTAATGCATAATAAAAAGTGTATATAAGCTCTTAATCTAAGCTCTTGAGTTGCACCGGTCTCTCGAGGATTGTATTGTTTGTGCTGGTGAACTTCTTTCATAGAATAGCTCAATGCATAGTAAAAAGTGTATATAAGCGCATAATCTAAGCCCTTAGGTTGCACCAGTCTCTCTTGGGTTGCGCCAGGAGAGAATTGCACCAAGAAGTTGCGCCATGAAATTCAGATATTCAAATACCCAAGTGAATTAAACTTCTTTCACAGCATAGCTTAATGCATAATAAAAAGTGTATATAAGCTCATTATCAAAGCTCTTGGGTTGTACCAGTCTCTTGAGGATTGCATTGTTTGTGCTGGTGCTGGTATGTCGTGTTTGCTAAAAATGGAAGCTTGCCAACACCAATTTATTCCATTTGGAAAATCGGGTAATATTGTTTAAGAATGGATTATGAACTTGAAGCAGACATAATCAGGGTTTTCTTATTATTCAAAATAGATTAAAAGGATGCCATAAAAAATACAATAAAACAAAATACAATAAAAATCATTGTATTTTTTGTGGGTTTTATTCATGTTTTGCTATTAAAATTTTGGCTATGTACTATTTTATTAGCAAAATGCAATAAATTAAAGGTCACTTTCATTCGTTTTTGATTAATATTTTGACTTTAATTAATTTTTATTATAATCGATGCATATTAATGCTATTGCATATTGTATTATGAAATTGCAAGGCAGGACTACATGTAGAGATCCCTCTGGTTTCTTTGTGCCTGAAGAAAAGGACTTATTCAGCTAGTCTGTGCTTCAGCCCATTATAAAGGACTTATTCAGCTAGTTTGTGCTTCAGCCCATTAAAACAATCATTATTAATCACCAAAGAGCATAATATAATCACAAAGAGGGTATCCAATCTAAACTCTAACAGCCAATTAAATTACTTAACTTTACATCACAAACTATAAATACTATATATATATATATATGTACTAAACTATATATATATATATATATATATATATATATATATATATATATATATATATATATATATATATATATATATATATATATATATATATATATATATATATATATATATATATATATATATATATATATATATATATATATATATATATATATATGTACTATCCCATTATCCGGGCCTCTCTAAGAAGTCGAGTTTGGTTAATGCTAATGAAATAAAATAGAATGAATATATAATAGTTTAAAAACAAATTTGGGCTCTATATTTGCACACTAGGGGGGGGGGGGTAAAACATTGCATATAATAAATACGTAACCTAACCTATGTACCTCCAGCCCCCCTAAAACCGTTTAATGTTTTATGACTTTCTTTTCTAATAAATTGAAGGGATATGCAAACATGTAGCCCGTATTATATATTTCCTATTTATTCTCCCACACGTCTCATTTTCTTCACCCCGTGTATTTGTAAAGTGAAACAATTTTGATGATACAAAAACAGGAAAGTCTCAGCCACATACCACCATGTCTAAAATATTAGATAGAAAACAAGCATTTTTTTTTTTATATATATATAACAGAGAAGTAAAAGAAAAAACTTGACTGCACATCTTACCCAAAACACGTTCCAAAATGTGCACCTGAGGAATAAATACAAATGTGCTTATTGGAATAGAGCCCCCCAATCAATTCCAGAGCATATGCCTATTCATCAAACCTGTCTTATGAAAGACATTTTGCGCCACGTATCATATATATAGAAATACAAACCAGAAGAGTATCTTTCTGAATAAGCAACGACAAACGACAAACGAGACAAATCATACAATCAGAACAACCAAATGAAATGCGCTCCAGATAAACAAACAAGACAAATGCACTAGAAGTGAGCCTAGTTCTTGACCAACTACTTTTTGATTGGGTGTTTGAATAACCGAAAATTACCGAAAACTTGCTCGAAACTATATACACAGATATTGCCTTCCAGTTTTCCACCTCCCTCCCTTCCTTAAGGAGCCTATGAAAACAGCTATATCTTCCACTTGTGACAATATTTTAAGAAGATTTTTTTTGCAGGAGAAAGGCTTCATGGTAAAGGCCTGCCACCGTAGTAGTAGTAGTCATAGTACTAGTAGTGGTAGCAGTAGCAGTGGTAGTTGTAGCTGTGTGCTTTTTTGATCATCTCACTTATTATTTCCTGAAATTTTTAAGTTAATATACTCACCCGTTCCTGAATTAAGCATATAACGTATTTTGTGAAAACCAAATAAACCGAGTTATTTCATAACATAATAATTAATTTTCTTTACAATTGTTCTTATTATTTCGTCTTTAGTTGCCTCTGTATCATCGAGAGGTATATCATCGAAGCTCAATGGTTGTTTATATTCTGCTTCCTCAGTTTTTGTGTGGACTAGTAATTGTATGCTACATTTTGATTTGATTTTTTCTTTTGATTCTTTTTTCGTTTTAGATGCTCTCCCTTTTTAATCTCTTATGGTTTACTTTAATTCTGTGATGGAAGGCCAGTTCGGCTTTAGATCTTTTATTAGGAATCATACTAGCTGTATAGTTTCTGTCACATGAACTTTTTGGATTGTTGGAGCTCCCTCTAACTCACTCCTGCTATGCAGATGCAATTATAAATGCCATATTCTATAATGTCATATAAATACCATTATGACATTATAAATGTATATATTTATGTCATAATGACATTATCATATAAATGAATAAGACATTATAAATGTCATATTCTATACCAGACATTATAAATGTCATATTCTATAATGTCATATAAATGTCATTATGACATTATAAATATATATATTTATGTCATTATGACATTATCATATAAATGTATAAGACATTACAAATGTCATATTCTATTCCAGACATTATAAATGTCATCTTCTATACCTGCAGATTTGGAAAAGACCTTGGCACCCATAAAACTTGATTAACGAAATACATCAAGGTATATAATCTTAGGGGGAGGGGATTATTTTCCAGTTTTAGCAATAATTTCTAGCAATATTGTTCTATTCTTTTTAGCCCTAATAGTTAAAGCCCTAAATGGCTTTAATAAACTTGTTACAATATATTTACAGAGAGAAAAAGGGAAATTAATTTTCTATTATTCCGTGGTAAAGGTGGGCTTTAATTTCATTGGTTTACATCTTTGATGTATTTTCATAAGCTAATTGGAAGTCAATGTTCCCGCCTTTTTAACACCTGATTGGTTTTCCTGCGTGAATTTTTAAGCCAATGAAACGAGCGAACAATTTTTTAGTCAAAAGTTTTTGTAACTAGTCCCTATATTTTCTTCTGTGTTATGCATGAAATCTTTTGACGATTATTTTTATAAAATAAATTTAAAGGTCTTAGAATGCAAAACCTCTGGGACACCCTGTGCATTACGCACTTGAGGAAATTAACTTGCTATATTACATGTTTCCTGAACAAAGTACTTTCTTATACCTCGTAATTAATATTTGTTGCATGAGAAGGACTAATTCAGTTCCCTTTGTTTCGCCCTAGCTGTCCTTATGCCTTCATAATTAGTAAGGGAATTAAGAAGTTCAATTATGTTAGAGAAAGTTCTCTGTTGAAAGAGGTCTCGAATGTTATAGGCATAAACGAGAATTAAGGGAATAAGATAAAGCTTTCTGGAAAGTGCTGGGCGTTGCTCTCTATTGAATGTTTGTTTAAGTCATCTTTTCGAGTTATTGAAAACGCTGAATAAAAAGTGCTCGACAGCTATTCTGTATTGTTGAGCAAGAAAGCAGGAAGAAACCCAATCTGCTTTTTAAACCAACAAAAAACAAGTGCAGTTTAAGTAAGATAACGGATGGCTATTAAGTTGTGTTCAGCGAGAAAGCTAATTTGCTTTCTAAAGTTGCAAGGAAGCTGTCTTTTCTGCAAAGTTTAAAAAAAAGCAGATGGTTTTTCTGCCGTGTTTGTCAACAAGCAGCAAGAAAGCTAATCTGAATTTTAAAGTAAGAAGAAATAATTGCTATTCATTCCTTTTTAGTTAAGAAAGCACATTGCGATTCTGTCGTGTTGAGCAAAAAATCAAATCCGTTTTCTAAAGTAGCAAGAAACCAATGCTTTTCATTATAGTTAATAAAGTAGATAGTGATTTTATCGTGTTAACTTTGTCGAATATATAGGGTAATATCTCGTCTCTTGAAGCTGTAATTACACTTTTTTTGTCACAAAAATAGCGTAGATCGATTATTTTTTTTAAGGATAATGGGTTCTCTGTTAACAACTATTTAGTCCTTTCCGTATTTCCCTGCAATTGTTGTACTGCACTGTAGTGGGCAATGGAGTAAATTGCTTGATCTTTCAGAAAATTTCCATTTATTAATAAAATTATCTTCAATTTATTAGTTAATTAATAATCTATTTTTTAATTGTTAGTATCTTAATTTAATAAATATTATTGCTTAATTATTTTTTGTTGTTGCTGTATTAATTAATAATCTATTTTTTAATCATTGTTATATTAATGTAATTATTGTTATTTGACTTTTTAATTTATTTTATCTTACTAATTAATTAATAATTTATTAATTACTTTCATTTGTTAACTCCGCCCTCTAGTTTATTTTAATAAAAATGAAATTTCAAGAATTATAACTGTTTGATTATCTATTTGAAATTTTGCGCCCCTAAAATTTCTGCACCCGGGGCAAGTGCCCCCTATGTCCCCCCTAAAACACTGTATGTAGTTTCGCCTTGCATTTGTTCCGTTAACTATCAGATATTCATTTATTTATAAGTTATTGATTCTCTTGTAGGTTTACTTCCTCTGGACCTGTCCGTCCCATCGATATTTTGAATGGTTTATAGACGTTCTACGTGACGTTGAGCGGAAAGACGTTACAAATGTTCTTGAAATGCACATCTTTATTACGCAGTTCTTTCACAAGTTCGATCTGCGAACTACTATGCTGGTAAGTGTTCAATCGACAGGTTGCCCACTTTTAGAATTCGTATACGCTAGAATTTGTGGTGAAACTGCCCCATGCGTGGCGCTGTGTGGTGGAATTGTGCCACGCGTGGCAGAACAAGTGGTGCTCTGAGAATTAAACCAGATGACACAGGTGGGCAACCATTGGTGTTCCCAAATCCATATAATTTATATTATCTATATAACATAATCGATAATCATATATTATCGATAATTTTCTGAAACTAACAATTTTACGAAAAATAAGAAGTTAGTAAAGAGTTTACTGAAGACAGTGATCAACCAGAAACTTCCTTATTACCTTCTTGTTGTTTTGTATAATGGAAGGGTAGTGTGGTCTTCGTCATTATTTCCGTTGGAATTAAAATAATATCCTTCGTTTGAGTGCAGGGCCGTATCCAGGATTTCTTTCGGGGGGGGGGGAGGGGGGCTACAAAGAAAACCTTCAAAAAACGCATAAAAAAATTGTTTATATTCTTTTTTGTTAAGTTTTTACGAGTCGGACAAACATTTTGTAGGGGTGTTCAAGCTCCCTACCCCCCCCCCCTGGATATGGCCTTGTTTGAGAGTAAGTTTTTGGGCTCCAGTCTTCTGAAATTGAAAGTGCAAGGGAAAAGGAGGTAGAGAGAGAGAGAAAAGGAGTAGGGGGAGAGAAAGTGGAGGAGAGAAGAAAGAGGGAGTTAAATTTTTTGTATCAGTTGGTAATTATAAAAAAAAAGAAATGTAATTCTAAATCTTAGCTGCGCTAAGAATGACAAAAGGCTATACACATCATGAATATTTGAGAAGGGAGTCTCACTTGTTATTCTCCCGTACCGTTGCATTTCTTAGCATAAAAGGAAGAATTATGTTCACTTTCTAGAAGCACAATTCAAACCCGAATATATGATCCAAACAATGTAACCCGAATTTACCCTTTGCGTTAAAAAAAAAAGCAAAAACTTCACCACTTCAAAGAGTGTCTAAAAAGGATTTCTTCCGTTAAGTTTGGGAAAAAGAGCCGATAAAATTTTCAAGAAAACCATAAAAGACAACTAATGATATCCTCTGACTCTAAGAACCTATATCCCCTGGCAGTCAAAAAATTAAACCAAATATAGATTGTAAAACATTGTAATCAGAATGTTTCCTCAGCATTTAACATTGAACCCAGCTTAAATTGTAAAACATTGTAATCCGAATGCACCCTCAACGTTTAACAAAATGATAGAATGTTACTACTTCGAATTTTTTGGAAGAGAGACAAGTTGTTTAGAAGACGGCCAAAGAGAGCTTCCCATTTTTCAAAGTATTGGAAGGATTTGTTCTGCAAATGTTGGATGGCAAAGAAAGCCAAAGAAATATGCAAGTAAACCGTAAAAGACAACTAAAGATGACGACGAGTCTAGGAGCCTATATCCCCTTGCCAGGTTAATTTTAAATCTCAGCCAAAAATAGGAAAGAAATACTTTTTGAGCAAATTATTCGCCTCATTATAAATCTTGGATACCGAGCGAAGATAACAAGGAAAAGTCAAGAGCTATACTACTGAACAATGAGAAACGTGACACCGAATCAGCATATGCGTCATATAACTACCACAAGTAGGAGGGAAATGAAGGAGGAGGCTTGAACTCTTTAATGCGAAGGAGTTTCTAGAACTTTATAATCATAAAATTTATACGGTGCTGAAAAGTCAAATTTTTGTAGTTTATTATCCCTAAAAAAAGTGAAGAACATGTCTGGATGATCTTGATCTGTATCATACTATGTCAGTGTGGTTAGTGTTATATGTTGATCAGAATGAATCAGTATCATTCCGTATTCTCTGAGAAGAAGAACCTTTGAGTTTTCATTTATTTTGGCTGGATATTGGTGGGGAGCTACCACCTTCAAGCTCCAGGTGTACGCACTGGGCTTCTGCAAGCCATCCTCAAATAGTCTGAACCCAAAAATGGAGGGTACAGATACTGGAGTCCTGGAAGTCCACCCCTCATGTCATCTGGTTAGTAGTACGTCGAGATAGTAAAAATCACGTTATTTCTGTCAATCATTAGCATACGGAGTGGCACAGCCCTTGGGTAGTTCTTTTTTAGCCCTTGGGTAGTTCAGGTATTGCTCTTTCCCCTGGGCCTGCTATTTATCAATGAGTTCTTTCAAAGGGTTGTCCTTGAAATTCTGTAAATAAGACGATGATTTAGTAAAAGCGTAACTACCGTAGAAGAATTACCGTAGAATTAGTAATATTACCGTAAGAATTACCGTAATATGTCGTAGAATTAGTAAGAATTACCGTCAAATTACCGATGATTCAGTAAAAGCGGTAGAAATACTGTAAGATAATGTGGTTTCCTAGTTGATTCCTGCACTTTTTAGCTTTAAGTACAAGAAAATGGGTATGAAAAGGGGTTGTTCAGTAGGAATTTCTATAAACATTTAGTTCCAGATTCCAAAACTTGCAGGTGGCTTTCTTAAACTTTTAAGGACTCGCATTAGTTAAATTCATCAGTGATTTTTATGATCAGAGGATGTCACATCTTATATTTGTATTTTCATTTATTTTTAAGTATTTGATTTGGTCTAGGAGCTCTGCGTGTTTAAGTTATCTGCAATTAGGAAGTCTTAAGGGGCCAGGATTATCAATACAGCCCTTGCAACCCCCAAGGTATTGGGCATTCGGAATTTACTGAATGAATCAAATTTTAACAGTGATACCTTGGATGATACTGCAAAGCCACTGACCTGACGCGGCGCTTTATCAGTCGAGAGGATATTCAGAAAAAAAACGTCTGGCTGATGTTCACTCTAAGCCAGTGTGAACTATCCATATTCCAAGTCTTGCAATTTACATTGAATGGTTTTCAAGCACGTTAATCCATCTTCCTCCTCAGCACCATGGGAATTATGTATTTTCAGGTTCAGCAATATGGGCTTCAAGCGCTTCATTTCAGGGCCTTTCTCGACAGAATCAGGGATTCTGTCTAAGATTCTGCCAATAATTTTAAAGTGATAGACTTTTCAAATTGACAGTGATGCAATTTAAAGTCGATACAGCTCTAAATGAATACCTACATAGATTTGTGGAATCTTAAACAGGAAGGGTGTGCAGTGTCCACAGTAACGCTAACCCCCCGGGTCCTGGGCGGTTGTGTCGATACAGACCGAACGTTTTGCATAATTGTGGAGTTTAAACAGGAAGGGTGTGTAGTGTCCGCAGTAACGCCTACCCCCGGGCCCCGTGCGGTTGTGTCGATACAGACCGAACGTTTTGCATAATAATTAAATTATTTCTGATTTCTGGAGGGGCAAATAACCCAACGTTAAAAATTTAATTGGTTTTGAAACCTCCTGTGTGAAAATTAAATCGAATAAAAACAACAAAAATTTTGTAATCATAAGATTTTTTTTTATAAAGTTGTCTCTTTCAACTTAAATGGTTTCTATCAACTATTTCTCTATCAACTTAAATGCAGTTTGGTTCCTAGAATGAACGCAACATTTAGTAATTGAAGAAACAGAAAGAAACGAGGCAAATTTTTCCTCGGCAGCGGAAACATTTTCCACCCCATTGTCTCGATGCTCTTTTCCTTTTCCCCTTTTCTATTTCATTATTTTTATTTTATTTCTTTGTTTTTATGGTGAAAAGGCAGTTCGGTCTCGGCGGTTTTATATAGCATTTACGTCGAAATTTATTATTGTTTCATTTTCTTTTTAAGAATGGAATACCGGAAAATATCGTGTAGAACCAAACAGACCAGAAACATTACTTCCCTATTATTTCATGCTAAAAAGCGTGCTGTAATTCCATTGGTTTATATCTATGACTTGTTTTTTTTAAGCCAATCACCTTATTTCTGGAGGGACAAATGATCCAATTTTTCAAACTGATTGGCTTTAAAACATTCCTTGTGAAATTTTCACCCAGTAAAAGAAACGAAAAATTAAATTTCACTTGAAGGAGCGAATAAGCTTTTGAGTTTAAACATTTTTTTTTTTACAAATTTCTATGTACTTAAACTAGGCCTATTATTTGCAGCAAGGCCGTATTCAAGGGGAGTTACTAGGCTTGAACTCTCCTCCCTCCCCTTAAAATTTTTGCTCGACTCGTAAAAACGTAACAAAAATGCATATAAACAATGTTTTTTGTAACCCCTTCCCCCATCCGAAAAAAATCCGGGATGCACACTTGGTTTGCGGTATTTTTTTTTTAAGTTCAACCGGTTCTTTTACAATTGTTGGAACCTTTGAAAAGTCATCTCGATTAAAACAATTTTTAGATACAACGAACCTTAGGGACCTTTCCTCGAAATAATATTTCATGGCTACTCATGTTGAGGATCGATTAGATGGCTTTTAAGTGTTGCTTTTAGCCTCCCAAGAAACTAAGTCAAACAGATATTGAGGAAGAGATGAAACAGTGCCATATTCGGGATTCCAACTAGGATTGGGGAGGTATTTAACCATGGAAACTATTTAGGCCAAATGGTTATTTTATATAACTTTGAATTTTTGGAGGTGGTTGAACTAGCCTCCAGTCTCTTCAAGGGCATGGTTTTGGAATCGAACCATATAAATACTTGACCGTTAGAATTTTGATTGATTTTTTTGTTTTCTCTTTGCCACTTCCATCGGAGATTTAGCCTAAATGCGTGAGTATTTTCTTCTTAAATTACCCTCTGTTCGCGCCATCTAAATGGTGCCTATGGTAGGGAAAGAATGAGCAAAATATTGACTATGCTTTCGTTTTGCAATCATAGTAAGATTTGTAGCCCTAAGGAGATATATCGGTCGTAATTCACTGTAGCTCCTTTACTTTTGCTAGTTAAGGCGATTCCGCTTCTCATCTCCTGACAACAGGAACGTAGAAACGAGCTGCGATATTTACTTGCTAGATAATATAATAATAATAATAATAATCTGTATTTAAAAGCCAACTAAAGCCATATACAAAAAGACATACTAAAGAAAAATTACACTTCATTTGAATAACCGAGAAACTGTTGCACTTAGATTAAAGCACGTGTTGTATGGACATTTTCAAAAATTAGAAATTTGCCACGCCCCGGAAAAGCTTGGGGAAACAACTTGTTTATTTTTTTTTATTTTAATTTATGGATAATGGAATGATAATACCCAAAATGAGAAGGGCTACCTGTAAGAAGTCTATAAATACCGATTGCAAAAGTGCTTCCGACTGGTCGAAATGTCGAGTTGAAATGTCGAGATGTCCGACTGGTCGAGATTGTTTTTGATAAATTGTCCGAGGGAACGGGTATCTGCACCACGACATCTCTTGTCTTTAGTCAAATCAAAGTAATTAAAAGGTCGCCTTTTTCAAAATACTCGGAGAAAGACAAAATCTTGCTACCCGAAAAATATGAAATTGTCGGATTGGTTATTCTGTATGAAACTTTAAGCCAATAAAAAGACCATTTTTTGGTCATAAGTTTTTTTTTACAACTAGTCCTTCGGTTGGGCATGCAAACTTGTGACGAATATTTACATGAATACATTTTAAAGTCCTTGGATACAAAAAGTTACAAGACACCTTGTACATTATCCGCTGGTGGAAATTTAGTCGAGATGGACTTGGATTGTTTTTGTTTAAATTTGTCCGGGGGAACGAGTATCTACATCACGAAGATTCTTGACTTTGGTGAAATCAAAACAATTAAAAGTATTTTTTCTTTCCAAATGCTCTAAAAGAAAAATTGTTGTTGCCCGTAAGTATGAAAATTTTTGATTGGTTCTCCAGTATGAAACTTTAAGCCCATAAAAAGAGGAGACTATATGTGTAAATTGCTGAGGACGGCTTTTGGATATAGAGCCGAAATATTATGAAGGTTTAAACCAATTTCACTCTCTTAGGCAAATTATTAAATTATTTTTGTTAGCTTTATAAAAGGAAGAAAGCTATAATGCTCAAATTTGAAATTTGAATTAAAGCTACGTTGCTCAATTAAAACTTAGATTAGGCACCGCGTAGTTACGACAGGAGAGAAACGGAAAAATTATTAGAAAGGGGGGAAAACGAGCCATATTTCTTTTGTTTGAATCTTTAATATATTTAATTATTAATAACCGTTTTGAATATATTTTAATAGTTCTTTAGTTTAGAGTTGACAGTTTTTAATGATATTTTTAATAAAATGAAGATTCTCGATATGATTGGTGTATCTAATTAGGTGCTTGAACAGGGATTTCAATCGCAAAGTTTTCCAGTTTCCAACTCCTTGGGTAATTATCTCCGCTTAGTGGTTAAGATAGGTTACAATTCACATTTGAACGAGTCCTTTCACATTAGGCTGACGTAAAAATTCGTAAAACCATCATAACCATCATCTTAAATCATCATCATAAGCAAAAACTTAAAATGTGGGATGGAAATGAAGATTCAAGCTCTGATCAAGCGTAAAATTTTATGAATTTTTTTTCAAAATTAATTAAATACTCGCACAGAAATTCCATTTTGTTGCTACTAAATTGCCTATATAACGCCACATAACCTGTTATGGCACAGTGGATTGATGCACATCCTGGCACTACGGAGCCCAGAGTTTGATCCCCGCCGCAGTAAGGCTGGGCGACAAGCTTGCTACTTGTCCCTGTAAAAAGACCCAACAACTGAGACGTCAATTTGAATTCCTATGTGCCAGCCATGGCTCAAGAAGGATCGTGATCCTTTTTTTATTCTATAACGCCACTCCTTACTCAACGTGAAATTTTAAGCATAGCTAAAGTCTACTTGGCATTGCCTATGTTACGGACAGATTTGGCTCTGTAATATTACATACCGTAGCATAAAGTTTTTGTCATGTTAGTTTGAAAGGTTTCCCGGTGTAGTATGAAAAAGCCATTGGCATTAACAAAATTAGGGTTAGGTATTCATTCGATTTTGCTAAACTGATTTTTTTCTAATTCGGAATAATCTGCTGGAGCTCTGAAACATAAAATAGGTAAAGATTAGTTGACACCTACATAAGTCTTATTATTGAAAGACATTGAGCCACGCGCCCACGGTCCATAAATGTCTCTATAGTCATATTAAAAATCAGTATCAATTTAGTGATAATCACTGTGGAAACCGAACCTATACTAGTCTTATCAGAACGATTAATATCTGACGGTGTCCCTTTTTCTCTTTCTGCTTCCATAAAAATCCCCTGGTAAGGCAACCTGATCAGTTCAAAACCTTTTGTTTCTCAAAGTGGGGTACAGAATAGGCTTGTTTGTTCCCTAGATCAGGCATTTACGCACGAATAGTTTTCAGGGAAGGGGGCAATAATGAAAAAACAAACTTTATTAATAATTTGAATAAGAAGTGCCCCGAAAATTGGGAAATTTTTGGTTTTCGGTCCCCCTCCCCCCCCCCCCCCGGGTGTGCACCTGCACTAAATACACGGAAAGTTACTAGTTGTTATGCTAAGATTGGCCCGGAGGTGGAGGAGTAGTTGTGTACGCCTGGTCTACGCAACCCCTTATTTTCCAGTTGGTAAATAAAAGAAAGAGGCTGATATCTTTCCAATATTGAATGGAAAATTTATCTTAATCGTTAAGGGAAGTTTAATATCTCATATCCTACTATTCTCAAGCGTTTATTTACCTTTTATTTAAAAAAAAGCGAATAAAAGTTTAATTTGCTTGTGGAGAGGAAGTAAATAGCATATTACGTTTCTTTTAATAATAGAACTTTTTGTGGAAGATGAAGAATAAATAGGTGATGAGCACAATGAAATGTAGCTTGTATTTTTTTGATGAGATTTATTGAAATTATCTTTTGGGGCTCATTTGATTTTAGAAACGGTTACAGTATTAATACCAGTAAAAATTTAAGTTACCAGAAACAGTGAAGATGATATCTGGTTTTTTAATGGGTCAAATGGAAAGTTACATGCTGCGTGTATCTTAAAAATTATAAAAAATCTGGAGTTCTAATTCTTAAAGATAAAGATCTGCATATGTAGTTGTGCAGCTTTATGGCTGCGCTTGTAGTTGTGTCCTTATTTGCAGCATATGTAGTCGCGAAACTTTATGGCTGTACATGTAATCGTGTGCAGCTGCACATGTAGTTGTGTCCTTTTGTCCAACATATGTAGTTGTGCAGCTTTATGTCTGCATATATAGTTGTGTGCAGCTGCACGTGTAGTTGTGTCCTTATGTGTAACATATGTAGTTGTGTCCTTGTGTGCAACATATGTAGTTATGCAGCTTTATGGCTACACATGTAGCAGCTGCATATGTAGTTATGTCCTTATGTACAAATATGTAGTTGTGTAGCTTTATGGCACCAAATATTTTGAGAAGGTGTAGCTTTCCTTCGATGGTTTAATTGTCTTTGGGACTCCAGAGATTATTAATTTCACGGACAGGAAGTAATTAATCAAATTTGACTAATTAATTTAGCATATTTATTTTCATGGTTCAATGTAGCAACACTGACGAAAATGTGTTACTGCCCCAAAACTTTCTAGTTTTGAAACAACTAAAAGAAAAATATTAGAAAATCGGGGTTTCCAGGTATGAACAGACAAAGAGTTGTGAAAAAGTTTTTAAATTGAAGTTCTTGGTGCCTTGACGAAGATGGGGTACGCTCTTGCTCTATTCCTCTTCATGAGCCATGACTCTTTGTGAAAAGTATCAAATTTCACCTTAAATGCTCGTTTATATTCATGAAAAAGTAAGCTATATAACTGTCCTGCCGCGTTTCAAAATTAGAATGATTTGAAGGGAGGTAAATTAAGTTATCATATTTAGTGTTGGACGATATTAGATATCGATATCGATATATCGGACCAAATATCGATATAGAATATCGAAACGTAAATATCGATATCGAAAACGATATTATTTCGGCTTTTTCTGATATCTACCAGTGAAAGTCCAGCAGAAAAGATCCAACATAGAAAATTGTTTCGCAAATGGCCGAGAAGAAGAACAATATTCAATCCACTAACTCAAATATGCTGATACACAGCATGTACAGCTGTATCCATGAGTTGGGATAGCCTATTCTCAAACTACGTTTAGTGAGGTGGACTCTCAAACGTTGCTGAGAACCTACGAAAGGCTTGGCTAGATAAAATATCTTCTAAGCTAATAGGCCTTGCTCAGATCACATCTGTCACGATTGCCACACACCTCAATCCGCTCTTCTAGAAATTGTATATTACCCCTGACGATAATCTCCAAGTTGAGAGTAAAATAGCAAGAGACGTGGATTGGACCTTACTGGAATCTGTATCAACAGATGCAGGTGCCGGATCAGATCCCTGTGGTTCAGCCATTACAGAATCAAGCCATTTATTGGGGTATCACATGACGGAGTTTCAGTGGTCAATGCAAGGCAAGCTTCTTAGCAACTACATCTGCCATGGCTTTCCAGATTTTAAGTAGGGAATCTTTAGTTCCAAGAAAACGGATCCATTCAAGTCGTGGAAGTCTTGTGATAGGGGTCTCAGAAATACCTATACGATATACCTTCCACGACTCGTATAGGTATTTCTGAGACCCGTATCACAAGACTTCCACGACTTGAATGGATCCGTTTTCTTGGAACTAAAGATTCCCTACTTAAAATCTGGAAAGCCATGGCAGACTTGTCATAAAATTAATCTCCATGCCCGCCACCAGTGTCCATTCTGAAAGTGGATTTCAAACCTGATCAGTTAATCAAATAATTCGTGGTAACAAACTGTAAGTAAGGAGTAACTCAGCCTAGTAACAACCGAAGATTTAAAACACGGAATTTTGATAACAATAAAGACATCAAATGAATTGGCTTTTTATACCGACTCCAGATATGTAAAATTCATAAAGTTTCATGTACCCATCAAAAGATACGAGCCTGAGGAAATTTGTATGAAAATTTGTATAGAATTTTTTTTTAGACAGGGTGGGACCGCCACTAAAAAGTCAAAACATTTTAATAAAAATCGCACCATCAGATTCGGAATATCAGAATATCATACTGTAAGGTTTTCTAGCTTTCGTCTGCAAAAATGTGAAATTTTGTAATTTCTGCCAGAAGAAAGATCCCGGATGCGTGTTCATAAGTTCTGCTTCTTTTTCTTTTTCTTTCTTTCCGTTTTTTGCAAGGATTATCGTATCGAACCAATGGTCATATAAGACCGGGAAAGGGCTTGCTTGAACGGAAATAACAGTTCTAGATCCCAATTTGTGACCAAAACGATCGGAGGTCAACTTGATTCCCCCTCCCTCCCACGCTCTTTTTTCCCAAAGTCATCAGATCAAAAATTTGAGACAGCCATTTTGATCAGCATAGTTGTAAGGTCAGGTAATCATGCCTCTGGGGAGGACACGACCCTGCAAGTCCTGGGGAAAGGATTGTGAGTTTTGAAATTTGTCTTGTGTTTGCATTTAGTATTTATTATTGGGAAGTAAAAAGACGTTTTTTGGGGGAGGGTGATTTTTCTGTGGGGCAAATGTTCTGCGGGGGGGATTTTCTAACGGCAGAAGTTACCGTGAGGAGGAAAGTTTCCAGGGATGAACTTTCAAGGGGAAACTATATTCGGGGGAATTTATCGGAATTTGTATACGAAATTCGTTTTATTTTACCTATTTTCTTTTGCCGATTGAACATTTGAAGATATACCCGGGAAATAGCCCTGGTAGAATTTTCAAAGGAGTTGAAGTTGTCAGGTAGATATTGCCGTGGTGGGGGGAGGGGTTGATTTTCCACAGGAGAGATTCTCCATGGGGGAACTTCACGCGGGAGAAACCATTCATTCAGACATTAGGAGGGTAGAATTTCCAGGAAAATTTTCGAGAAAAAAAAATAGAGGATACGGAAAAATTTATGCTCTTTTAAGTTTTAATGTTGCTTTTTGATTTCAGTTGAAAAAAAAATCATTTTTTTTATTTAATCAGTGAAAAGCTGAACCAATTCTCATGGGAAAATATTGACATGTTGCTGATTTGAATAGCCAATAGCTCATTTTTCTTTATCCTGAGCCCGATTAATTCCAAATCAGGGTTTTTGGAATGTACATTCATGTAATAGAAATCTTTTTATTTTATTCAAAATTTGGAAAAAAGGTGTAAAATACTCTTTAGTTGCAAATGTCGTTATTGAATTTCGCCAAACCCTAAATTTAATCTGAGCAAAAAAAGAAATATCGAAATCAATATATTGATTATCAAATATCGAAAGTAAAAATATCGATATATCGGAATATCGTTTAATCAAAATATAGCCCAACACTAATTATATTACTATTCAGCTAAAAACTATATTTAGCTAAAAGAAATGGTTTATCAAATTGTGATCAAACAATGGCTACTGATTAAAATAAAAAAGAATATTAACAAAAATAATAGCTTTATGTAAATTGCAATCGAAAACTCAACAACAGCAACAGGAAATTTCTGGATTGTAAAGTTAAGGACGCCTGAAGAGGATAAACAAAAATGGATAATGCTATCTACTGAATTGACGAAATACGTCTGCCGCAATACTTCAAAAGACATTATGTTTTTTGAGACATTATGTTTTTTGCGTATAGTCCCATTTATGTAAATGAGAATTCGAGTTAAAGAGGTACAAGATCGCTAAATTTACCCCCTGCGGCCACTACAAAGTTAAGAATAACTATTAGTGTATTGTAGACTTGACATATCAAGACTTTACTTTCAAATGTCAAGTCTTTACTTTCACATGTCAATGATAAATTTACTTTGCTAGGAAATAGAAACCTGAACATTAACAGAATCAGATACGAAAAAATGTTAACCAAAATTAATACATATGAAAGTTTACACATTGCAACCTGCATAGCGAGCTTTCGACTAACAGAGGTTCGTCGGGAAAACTACCGAGATACAGAGGTAAACTTTGACATGTGAAGGTAAAGCTAAAATTAATTTTCCCGACTAACGTACGTTCGTCGGGGAAACTACCGATATACAGAGGTAAACTTTGACATGTGAAGGTAAAGCTAAAATTAATTTTCCCGACTAACATAGGTTCGTCGGGAAAACTACCGAGATACAGAGGTAAACTTTGACATGTTAAGTTAAAGCTAAAATTAATTTTCCAGACTAACATATGTTCGTCGGGGAAACTACCGAGATACAGAGGTAAACTTTGACATGTGAAGGTAAAGCTAAAATTAATTTTCCCGACTAATATAGGTTCGTCGGGGAAACTACCGAGATACAGAGGTAAACTTTGAAATGTGAAGGTAAAGCTAAAATTAATTTTCCCGAATAACATGGGTTCGTCGGGAAAACTACCGAGATACAGAGGTAAACTTGGACATGTGAAGGTAAAGCTAAAATTAATTTTCCCGACTAACATAGGTTCGTCGGGGAAACTACCGAGATACAGAGGTAAACTTTGACATGTGAAGGTAAAGCTAAAATTAATTTTCCCGACTAACATAGGTTCGTCGGGAAAACTACCGAGATACAGAGGTAAACTTTGACATGTAAAGGTAAAGCTAAAGTTAATTTTCCCGACTAACATAGGTTCGTCGGGGAAACTACCGAGATACAGAGGTAAACTTTGACATGTGAAGGTAAAGCTAAACTTAATTTTCCCGACTAACATAGGTTCGTCGGGGAAACTACCGAGATACAGAGGTAAACTTTGACATGTGAAGGGAAAGCTAAAATTAATTTTACCGACTAACATAGGTTCGTCGGGAAAACTACCGAGATACAGAGGTAAACTTTGACATGTAAAGGCAAAGCTAAAGTTAATTTTCCCGACTAACATAGGTTCGTCGGGGAAACTACCGAGATACAGAGGTAAACTTTGACTAATCTACTGAATTTCGAGTTATAGAGGTAATTTTCGGTTTACTTTGACTTACAGAGGTAAAATAGGACCGCAAAATTATTTTGAATTATGCATGTTTTTTTCTTTGACTTAGATAGGTTTTTCCTGGGAATTGAAAATAATTCGAGATATCGATAATTTCGAGTTATCGGAGTTCGAGTTATCCAGAGTCTACTGTAATTAGAGAGGTAATATGCCCCAATGCCACAATTTTACGAGAAGCTAAGAAATAGAAAATGTATTTAGGTTTTTTTTATGACTATTAAAAAGCAGCTGTTTGTGCAAAGAAGGGATATTTAATGGCTTCGACATAAAAAATACAGTGACTAAATTTTTATACGGAAGGCCCCGTTTTTGTTATGTTCCGGGTATTAGATAATTTTCTAGATCTGACAAACAAAAATGAAATTAATATACCATGCTTGAAGTAACCAAAAAATGAGACAGCTGCTTCAACTGTGTAATGGAATTTAATTAAAATGTGGTTAAATATTTAGTTAAATTGAATAAAACATTAAATTCAAAAATTACAGACTATTTTGTAGAATTAATCATTATGATAATATTGGGCGAGGGCAATTTTGAATTTATTGGTTTTTTGATAGCGCAAAAAACCTGTTTATTTGAGTGAATGAAACTTACGGCAATAGATCTGCTGCCCGAATTATTGGTTGACAGTAATATCGTATCGACAGTAATATCGCAACAGCTGTAATGTATTACCAAAGAATTAAGCTTTCAAAGCGTGATCTACAGCCCGAATGATGGTCTGGGGAAGTGTTTCCATTATCATGCACCCACCTTTCTCTTCTTGCGAGATTTAAAAGGCTCGAAATAAATAATAAAATTAATTTGTCGTAACCATCTGTGGATTACACCTGCTCAGCAAACGTATGAGATAAAGGTGAAAAGTAGATAAAGAAGAAAAAGGAAACGACTAAACTGGATACCCGCAGAGAATGGTCGAATTTGAATAATTATTCTACTTTGGCTGTGGACTTGACCTAAGTACTAGATATCGCTTTTCCAAGGCCTGCAGTTCAAGAAAAGCTGACTCTTAGACTAAACTTCAACTTTGAAAAGAGGCATAGGACCTATTTTTATAGTATTACTTCCTTTTTAGAAATGGTTAGGGGATGAAAATTTAAAAATACATACTGGGCCCGAATTTGGGTGGTATATTTATTCCTGAAGTTTTATTTAAGCACATTGATAAGTATTCCTGGCTAGATTTGAGTTTAGTGAAAATGTTTATTATTTAATTAAATCTAAATAATTTACAACTCTTTAAATCCAAACCATCCACAATTCCACTAATAAATCTATAAATTCTGGCACATGAAATTAAAACGAATAAAATTCAACCGTGTCCTACGAGCTACATGCATCCAGAGATAATATTCAGTCTCATCGAGGAATTTATCGGTATATACCCCCCCTCTCTTTCCCAAGAAAGGGGATTAATCATACATTTCTATTAATTTGCCCCAAATATCAGTAAAAAACAAAACAAAAAACTCTATATTGGGAATAAGAAATTATTCCAGGGACTTCCGCTGTATACGAATAAATAATAATCAACCATTAGTTATTCATATTATTCGCTTTCATTTAGGAAAAGCATGCTAGATGATCGTTTATTTTGGGATGTTTAAAAAATAAAGAATTTTCTTCTTAATGACACATTTCCTTGCTTTCTCCTGGTTACTTTTTAGATAGAAAGTGCATATAAACAAAAATTGGATGAGTTAATTCGGTAAGTCGGGAAATAGAGGCATTTCTTTCTTCGTAAATCAGGAAGATCTAGGAGCAACTTGGGGAGTAGTGCCGATTGATGGAGAATCTCCCTTAGATTCTGAAAAATAACTTTTTCTTGCATCATCGTAATAAACTAAGAAATCTCCCTTTTTTTTATTTTCAACATATTGGACAAAATATTTTAGCCCAAGCAAGGGACCCTTTTCCGTGTTTCTGTATGTAGAAGGTATATTGTCTTGATCATCAAATTAGTTGCAACCGCCTTATTAACCTTAATAGCTCTTATATTACGCCATAACAAACTAAGAAACCCCCCTTTTTATTTTCGTCGATTGTCACAGCTGAATTTAGTCCCTTTTCCTTCCCTGCTAGAAAAATTTCTCCGCTTGCAAAAATTAATTCGATCAAATCAAATTTAAAAATTAGACTGCTTGTAATGGTAGCAAACAGCTTAGCTCATTGATATTTGATCAAAAGCCAGCTGAGATGGATGTGAAATATTTTTTCTCTTCTAATGTATTAACCAAAAAAGCTTTAAAGGTTTTACGCAGTACAATACGAAAAAGATAATGTACGGTAAAAAAGTAGAAAGTTTAATATAAAAAAAAATAAAACCAAAGCAATCAAACTAAATATATAGAATTGGTACTCGAAAACACAAACCATGATAAACCAAAAAATTGCGAAGAAATGAAGAAACACAAACCTTCGGTTCTTCTTACCGCCCGATAACTGTCGCGCCTATACTGTGCAAGTTATTTGAATTGCTTGTTGTAAATAGGCTTAGTGCTACATGTAACACGCCGGATAACCAATTTGGTTTCAAGAAGAAAATGAGTAGAGAACACGCGCATTATTTGATTGCTAATTTGTTGATTGACGCCGATGATTCAAATGAGACTTTGTATTTTGCCGGTCACGATGTAAACCGCGCGTTTGATTCCAGTGCGCACCCTCAGATATTGTTGTCGGCCTGGAAACGTGGCGTGGATAAGTCTATTATACGCGCACTGAGGAATATGTACAGTAATTTAAAAGCGCGTGTAAATGTACCTTGTGTTAATGCTTTAACCCTATCTTCTAGTCTTATGCCCGTAGAGAAGGGAATACGCCAAGGAGCACTTACTTCACCACCGCTATTCAATAATAGTATTATTTCATCGCAAGAACCAGTTCAGTCTACATGTATCTTTAGGGGTCTCAATGTTTCGCTGATCGATTTCGCTGCCGACGACATTTTGAACGCGAGTAGAACACTTATAGGCATCGAAGAGACTTTCCGTGTTTTGAGTAAGGAGTATGGTAACATAGGTCTTTGTTTCAATTCCCAGAAGAGTGACGTTCTCGCATTTAATAGCCGCGTTAAAGATAGTGTACCAGTTGATGTTATTTTCGGAATTTATACGATTAAGTCTTCGTCTAAGATTATGTACCTCGGCCTTCCAATTTGTAGCGATCTTAAAGAAACCCGCGCCTACCTTGTTTCGTTGTTCGCTGTAAAGACACGCAGAGCTTCTGGAATTCTCGTTTCAATGATGTGCCACTTAACCGTTTTCTACTTGCAAGGGTGTATAATGCTTTTGTTTTGCCACATGTGCTAGCCCTATCTCCGTTTTGGAAAATATTTACCTCGTCTGATCGCCGCAATATTCGGTCTATTTTCTACAGATATGGCAAGTATCTGCTTCGTCTTCCAGTTTGGATGAGGAATTTGAATATATCTCAGAAGTATGGTGTAGCCGACCCGCTTATAGCCAGGGTTGCCAAAACTTTTAGGGACAAAAGTGTCCAAATCAGCCAAAAAAGAACACTTTTAGTGTCCCACTAGATAATTAGCCAAAATACAGGGTTGCCACTATGAATTTTCAAAATCTGTGAAAAAAGTGCCGAAAAACCTGTGAAATTTGTCCTTCTTAGTTTTGCTACCTAGCGGTCTGTTACCTGCATGAGTTCTGCAGGCATTTCCAGCTTTGACATTTAACACTACCTATAAATTAAGTTTAGTGCTATTTCAATGTGAAGAGACGGCAGAAAAAAATCGTCATGAGAATGTCAAAAGAGCAAAATGTTATATCGATTATTGATACCTCTATCGCTACCTATCTTAGTCGAAAAGGGAAGAACCAATCATACAGATTCATTTTCACTTCGGCATTTTCATAAGTTATGCGAAAAAGATACGAGTCTTTGAACGGCTGTAGCAACAAAATATCTATTTTGACCTATATGGTTGTAAAGTTAAACAAAAGACGTCGATCACCTTAACCACTCAGCCAACTGGTTGGTCAAGTGGTTAAAATCATTAAACAACTCCTCTATCTTGCCATTTTCTGAACATTTAGAAGTAGCCCTGAGCAAAAATGATGTTTTTGAGAACTAAAAAAGTGAGAAGACAAGGCAAATTGAAATAAATTTGCTTGAGTTATACTCAATAGAAACTGGCGACCAGCGTTTGACAAAAAATCACAGCTGAAAGTATAGAATATAAAACAGAAACATTTGCTAGCGGCTATAAATAATATTGAGCTGCAACGCAGCTTTTCTGCAATACTCCTTTCTTTCTATGACAGCAGTGTAATAACAGCCATGTGCACACGGCTACACGCCACAGGGATTTATGTGGAATGCGCCAGAAGGGAATGGCCATTCACTTCTTCTTTCTAGCCTTCTCAGCGGCCTTGGTGACTTTGCCACAAGCAGTAGGTGGGTCCTTGAAGTTGACCGACTTGATGATAAACGTCAACCGAAAGATAGAAGAAAAAGATGAATTCGATAGTTCTAGCATACCACATTGGTTATGACTTTAGGTCCTATTCGGTTGATAAATGGTATTTGCGCAGGGTGCAAAAACATCTAAGAAAAATCCCCAAGACGTTACCAAAGCTTAAAAGTAAAGTACAAATTAAAAGTAGTCATATTTATTATAAAAATGAAGAAAATAAAGACATTTGGTTTTTGATTTGGAAAAATGTCCAAAAAGGGTCCTTTTTTTCAAAAAGCTGCCTTTTTTGACCCAATAGTGTCCTGGTTGTCCCTCAGAGTGAAAAAGTGTCCAAAAGCCACTAAAAGTGTCCATTTGGCATCCCAGCTTATAGCTGTACTGAATCGCCATGTTTGATTTGCAAAGGCGTTTGAACCAAGCCTCTCTTCATTATATGTCGCAATCACTTAAATTTGTCTTTTTTGTTTGTCGTAGGAATGTTCTTAATCTTGTTTTTCTGTAGTTGAGTTTTCTTCGGATATTTTTTTTTCTTGTTTTTTTTCTTTTCTTGTACTCCATTTACAACATTTTGTATGTTTAATAATGGGTAATAATATAATAATAATAATAATAAACCGCAGTCCCACTCCGTGTCACAAACCGTGGCTTGTGTCACGGAGTACCGATTTTACATATTTACTTTTATTGTTTTTTTTTCTTCGTTGATTTTAATTTTCCAACCTTTTTTCATCTTCTTTCGTCTTTTTTTTTCTAACCAAATAATTACCTTCAACACATTATTTTTATCTCTTTTTTATTTTTCTCCTTTTGTTGATACTTGTAATTGTAATTGTAAATTGTACTTGTAATTGTAAATTGTAATTTATTCATAAAACTGATCAGGTTATTTTCCTTTCAGTACATTTGTGAGAATCATTTCCAACGTTTTTCAAAGAGAAGCCTATTCACAGGATTAAAAGCTGTTAACCATTTTGGTCGACCAGATATGACATCATTCCTTAAATTTGTTCAGAAGAAACATAGCTATGTAAGTAGTAAATATATAAGTCTAGTCTTATTTTTCTAACTCTATATCCCACAATTTAAGGGCATCAATTTTTCTTCCCAGGAAACATTTACTGTTACGGTAAACCTATATAATGTATACTTGTCACGCTTGGATCAATACGCAATTTTTGTTGTTTTTTTCTTAAAACGTCTTTAAACTGTCGGTTACGATAGTTTTTGGTTCGCTCCTTTACTACATAGTAGCTACTGCTGCAACCGTGGTTGTATCTAGGCGGTTGGACTACCCGATTTGAACCCCCCCCCCCACCGAAATTTGTGTCCGACCCGTGCAAAAGAAGCAAATAAAAATGCTATACATGTAATGTACGTGTAAAAGCTGTTCACGGTAAAAATTTTTGTTTAACCCCCCTCCGAACGAAATCCTGGATAAGACCCTGGGTGCAGCCATGATGACCTATGAACAAGGGTTGGGGTCGGTAGGATTACCTCCACCCTTAAAAACTTTAGAAAATTTGGATGATGTGTTCTAAAAATCATGGAAGATCTTTCATGTAGGCTGGCCTAAAGGAATTTTTTCTTAGACATAAACTAGTCTAAAAGAAACCACTTGGACAGCACAGATCAGAAAAATACTACAGGAAACAGGCTTTTCAGACGCGTGGAATGGAGGACAGGGACCACTGGACCAAGAAAACTTCATAAAGGAATTCCAAGCAAGATTGCACGACCAGGAAATTCAACTTTGGTGGACAGCTTTAGATAGGTCGACTAGTCTTACTTTGTATGGAGATATAAAGCGGATTTATGGACAGGAGACATATTTGAAGCTGGGATTACCTAGTAAGTATATGAAAACGTGGATTCAGCTTCGAGCCAATTGTCTACCAATACACGGAAAAGAAGTTTGGAAAAATAGAGAAGGTCCGGAAACGCAGCGTACTTGTCTAAAATGTGGTGAGATTGGTTTTGGGCTGGGTCATTTCCTCCTGCGATGCGGCTGCTTTCTCACATAAGGGGAGAAATTTTGAAAGAGGGTAATGATTGGCTACTTCGGAGGATTTTAAGTTCAGATTCACCACAGACAGTAGTAAGTGTGGTAAATTTTGTATTGAAAGGTATGAATGTTGATTAAGAGGATAGTGATTTTAGTATGTCTTCATTTTATTTATCCTTTTTCTTTTCTTTTCTTTTTTGTTTTGTATATGGCTGTAAAAAAGCTTTAATAATACATTATTATTATTATTATTATAAATCTATAAATTTAAGCTGAATCCATACATGTTTTTATGCAGACATCAATGTATAGTTAAGTTATTTCAACTAATCTTAATTTGTTTCCTCTTTTTATAAGTAGTTTTGATAGTCCAAAAATGATGTTGTCTAAACAAGAGAGCATGGCACCTCCCAGAGAAAAATTACTAACGCCATATGTTGTTTGAGGAATTTGTATACTTTTCTTTTCTGATTGTTCAAAATGTAAGGAAAGGTAAAGAAAATAGAATTGTGTTGCCAGAAGGCCCACGGTTAAAGTCAAGTAGCCTACATAAACTGCCAAGAGTTTTTCAAGCTAACCTATGCCTACTTTTTCCAAGCTAGATTTTGGCCTGAAGTAACTCTTAAAAATAGAAAAATAGGAGTTAATTATAACTTTTAGAGAAATTGCAGCTTTAGTCCTATATCAATGCAGGGTAATCATACCTATTATTTGTCTTTCTTTGAAATTTTCCACTTTTTATGAAGTCGCTATACGCTACACTGTTAGTGGCGCTGGTGGTTTTGCTTCCTGTCTTTTCATGTTGTGCTCTTATTTTTCTTATTATCTGTCGTGTTTCCTCTTCTCTTTGTCCGAGTCAAAATGTAGAACCCATTCTTCCCTAAAGAAATGATTTTCTTTTGTCTTGTTGCCTTTTCTTACATTGATTATATAAGAAAATTTTGCAACCGGAGAACAAAGGCGAGGAGAAGGGAGAATAAGAGGAGGTGCTGAGGGGTACCACCGGTAGTCTGTTGCTTACCTCAAATATGGTCATTATTGAACTATATTTAAGTTCTGTTGTTGCTCTCCGAATTGTTATTAACAATTTCTGTTAGCTTGCGAAGACAGAGTGGCTAAATGCAAAAACTGGCGATAACAATATTTTGAAGCGACCTGATTAGGCAAGGAGTTTAAAATAGGCCCTTCAAATACAAATAAAGATTTAAGCTTGTCCTTTAATGACGGAGGAGGACTGATCTCTGCTTGGTAATACGGGATCCGGAGTTCAAACTAAAGTGCAGTAACCCGCTACAGGGCCTGAACAAGGCCGTACCCAGGTGAGATTTCCGGATTTGAACCCACCTCCCCCCAAAATTTTGTCCAACTTGTAAAAAAGCAACAAAAAGGCATATGCCTCGGTGTACGTGGCATAGAGGTATATCCTAGCTGCAGAAGGCTCGACGTAAACAACTTTGTAGTTGGAAAGTATCCTTAATAAATGAATGGAATAAAATTTTAAAACAACCTTTCAAACATTAAAACAAGTATAAAAATTACAATAAAAAATGGTAAAACGTAATAGTCATTCTCAGTCACTTTTTAATTAAAGAAATTCCTGTTTATTTTTTTTCTCAGTTTTGTAATTTCACAGACAAAATCTAACAAAAATTTTTCAACAACTTTTCGAATTATCTGACAATTCTATAATTACTTAGTAACAATTTGCCGTTAACAATGAATCAAATTAACCAATTTGCAATTAACAGAATTCACTAGTAACAACTTTTTATTAGCTAGTGGACACATTAAAAGAACCGGAAAAGGATCTTTAATGTTGAACTCGATGCAATAAGCTACGCGCCGAGGTTGCTACCAGCATTAAGGAGAAAAAAAGGAAAATGATTTAAACTCAAAAAGAATCACTGAAGTTAAACTGATTATTATTTTCTACCGTGCATGGTATAGTTTTGTGGTTTTAATTATTTTACCGTTTATAGTTTTATTTTACCGTGCATGGTGCGGGAGTGTTATTTAGTTACAAACAAAAATTAAAAAGCGCGTAAAAAATTTATTTTTATTCATTTTTGGTAAGTTTTTCCAAGTCGGAAAAACTTTTTTTTTTGGGGGGGGGGGTCAAAAAAACCTGCGCCCCCCCTGGATACGGCCTTGGCACCTAGAAAATTTGACGCATAACGAAGTCGTGTAGGTAAGACTGAAGTACAGAGCTGAATACGCTTTCTAAAATCCACATACATTCTCTTTGCTCCAGAGAGAATAATTGATCTTGGGTCATTGTGGCTCTCTGACTAACCTAATTTACCAGCCTATATTCTGTCAAAGATTTGGTTTCATTGCGGATAGCCTTGTTCTTACTTAGTGGAGCAAATTACATTTCCATCTGAGAGCTTCAATTAATGTCACATTACTTATACTAAATATGAACTGAAACTAAGAGTATCTTCTGAATGGAGATTCATGCTGAAGGATTTGTCAGGGAACCATTAATATGATGGCAAAAGACATTCGTAAGGGCAGTAGGCATGTTCATGTAATTTTTTCTGAAGGGTATATGAGGTGTAAGATATATACTTAGTATGGAAAGTAAGCGAGACAATACGAAAACTTGAAGAAAATTTGGAAAAAAGGTATGAAAGAGCCCATTCCTCACTGTACCTTTCTTTCCGGTGTGCCCAGAAGCTACTGAAAAAAGGGGGCATGGACCGTCCAAGGACTAGTCTGACCAATTCTAAAACCTTTGAGCTATCTAAATTATCAATTCTTGTGTGAGTGCAGTCTTTCTGGGTCTAATCTTGCTTAGATGTTATATTCTTTCGTTGGGAGTCAAACAGTTCGTGGTAACGAACTGTAAGTAAGGAACGACCCTGTTCAATAGTATGCGAAACTCTAAAAAACGGAATTTTGATACCAATAGATACATCAAAAGAATCAGATTTTCATGCTAATTTCAAATATACAAGTTTCATCAAGTTTAGTCTTACCCATTCAAAGTAACGCGCCTCAGAAAATTTGCCTTATTTTCGAAAAAAGGGGGAAACACAAGGGCGGTTCCAGGATTTTTTTTTTAGGGGGGGGGTTACTAATTTTTTACTCAGTTTTCGACTAATTTTACTGATTTTTACCTAGGTTTTACTAATTTTCGACTTATTTTCGAATCGGTCAAAAATTTCGGGGGGGGGGGGAGTTCAAACCGGGTGCCCCCCTGGATACGGTTTTTGGGAAAATACCCCCTAAAAGTAATAGAACCTTGAAAATCACACCATCAGATTCAGCTTATCAGAGAACCCTAATGTAGAGGTTTCAAGCTCTTATCTGAAAAAATGTGGAATTTTGTATTTTTTGCCAGAAGAAAGATCACGGATGCTTGTTTATTTGTTTTTTTTTCTTTCTTTTCCTCAGGGGTGATTGTATCGAGCCAGTGTTCCTAGAATATCGCAGGAGGGCTCATTTGAACGGAAGTTAAAAGTTCTAGTGCCCTTTTTAAGTGATAAAAAAATAGAGGATAACTAGGCCCCTTCCCACTCATTTTTTCCCCAAAGTCACCTGATCAAAATTGTGAGATAGCCATTTTGTTCAACATGGTCGAAAATATAGTAACTATGTCTTTGAAGATGATTTAATCCCCCACAGTCCCCGGGGGAAGGGCTTCAAGTTATGAACTTTGCCCAATGTTTACATATAGAATTGGTTATTGGGAAGTTTACAGACGATTTTAGGGGGGATTTTTTCTGATAGTGGGGGGGGACGTAGGAGGATCTTCCCATGGATAAAGTTTTTAGGGGGGAAGGGACATTGCTATGAAGGGGGCACCAAATTTCCCAGCATTATTTAAACAAACGATCAGAAATTACATAAAAAAGTTTTCAACTGAAAGTAAGGAGCAACATTAAAACTTAAAACAAACAGAAACCATTACGTATATCTTTGGGTTCGCCCCCAAGTCAATACCTCGCTCTTTACGCAATTTTTTTTTTGTCATTTCATAAGAGCTATTTATCATAATTAACGGCCTTTGTGATTAAGCGGTCATTGTTAAAGAATTGGAACAAAATTCAACCTTTACCGTAAAGAGCGAGATATTGACAAGGGGGCAAACCCCTTAATATGCGTAATAAAAATATACGAATGTAGTAGTTCGTTACGTAAGCTAATTAGTAACTTACGTATATTTATTACTAATAAAAAAGTTCGTAAATAAAATTCAACAACTTTCGAGAAAGCCCTTTAACCAAAAAAGGTAAAATTAATATGCAAATTCTGTTTTAATTATTCATGTATGGTGAGCCAAAATCAAAACCTGCATTAATTCAAGAACGTTAAGAAATAAAAGAAAAACAATTTTTTTTAACTGAAAGTAAGGAGCGACATCAAAACTTAAACCGAACAGAAATTAATCCGTATTTGAAAGGGACTGTCCCTTCCTCAACGCCTCGCTCTTTACACTAAAGTTTTTTATGGTTTAAAAAAATAGAGTTGTGAGACAGAGTAAAACTTTAGCGTAAAGAGCATAATTTGGTAGAATTTAGCATAATTTTGCAAATTATGTTCCGGCCTTGGGAAGCCATAGGGGTTTTGAGCCCTACTCGTGTTAATTTCTGCTCGTTTTGAGTTTGATTCGGTTATTTATTGTAATTTCTTTTTGTTTTGGGTTTCATTTATTTATCGATGCTGATTCGTGGTAGTTTCACGCTTGGTAGATTATTTGATTTTATTTTTGCTCATATTTGGTTTAATGGAGTATTTTACTTTTCTTTGAAAAACTTATTTTGTGGAAAAAGTTCTTTTAATTAATTTCTGTTCGTTCTATATTGACATAGCCTTTTCAGGGAAAAAGAAAATAACACTTTAAATCTTTTCGTTTTTTTTAAGACTTTATAGTTTTGCGTGCTATTTATATGCTGGAGAAAAATTTTCAGCAATTTTTAACAACATACACCCTTTCAAAAAACCTGAAAAAAATAGTATTGTTCAATTTAGTTTCATACCTCCTCTAGTTGGCCTGAAATAAAAAACTTGATACCATTCGCAAAAAAAAAATCTGTTTACTTTCTTTGATAGCTTGGACACACTTACGCTATTTTGATTTTATTAAATTTTAAGAGTTAAATTTAAACATACACCCTTTTAAAAATCTGGACACAAATAGTAGTGTTTAATTTAGTTTCATACCTCCTCTAGTTGACCTCAAATAGAAAACTTGATACCCTTTGTAAAAAAATCTGTTCACTTTCTTGGATAGCTTGGAAAACCCTGCGCTATTTTGATTTGGAGTTGTATGAAGAACAGAAGAAGCTCGGAAAGTATTAACTTCACACCCTTAGGCGTTCTTGGGATATTTCAGAGAAGTCTTATTAGAAATTGGTATTAACACTGTTGCATTTTGATTTAATCTTAAGGCAACATTTATTTTTTAAACATAATGAGCGAATGGGAGGGGCCATTTCAAGCCTTCCAATTACTTTCGACAATTAAAAAGGGCACTCTCCCTTTCAATTCCAAATTGAATGAGCTGTTTTGGAGTTTCTACGTCAACGCATAAAATAGAACCCTCATGTGCCCCCATGATCTAAATTGACAACCTCATCTCTAGGGATGGGAGATAGTTGTCACCTTATGGGGTCTCGTGTTTTTCCTCTTAAACGGCGTTAAGCAGAATTGTTGTATCAAAATTTTGGTAGGATGGGTTCTAAAAAATAGTGGTCATGAGAGTGGGATTACTTGCCATTTAATCACTTTCGACTAGTAAAAAGGGCACTAGCCGTTTCAATTCCCAATCGAATGATTCCTTTTTGAATTTTCTACGAAAATACTTTCTATATAAAAAAAATTATATGCCCCCAGGGCATAACTTGCGACCCTTGCCCTGAGGGCTATGGAGGAAGTATCGTCCTCTAAAACATAATTTCCGGACTTTTTAATTACGTCGAACAAAATGGCTATCTCAAAATTTTGATTGGATGTGTTTGGGGAAACGGTGGGTGTGAGAGGGGTGTTACTTATCCTACAACCACTTTTGACTATTAAAAAGGGCACAAGCCCTTCTAATTTCCAATCGAATGAACCCTTTTTGAAGTTTCTACAACATAACTATCTATAGAAACCTTATATTCCCCCAGGGCATAACTTACAACCCATGCCCCAAGAGCTCTGAGTGCGTTATCATCCTGAAAGACCTAATTTCCAAAACTTTAAACTACGTTGAATAAAATGACTATCTAAAAATGTTGATTGGATTTGTCTGAGGAAAAGGTGAGCGTGAGAGGGGGGTTAGATGCCCTGAAATCACTTTCGAGACTATTAAAAAGGGCACTAGCCCTTTGAATTTCCAATCGAATGAGCCCTTTTTCAAGGTTCTACGACAAAGGTTTCACTAAAAAAAACGTATATGCCCCAGGACATAACTTACCCTCCTT
The DNA here is from genome assembly GCF_049724085.1 of Artemia sp. Qi Xiang Cuo. Taxonomy (NCBI): domain Eukaryota; kingdom Metazoa; phylum Arthropoda; class Branchiopoda; order Anostraca; family Artemiidae; genus Artemia; species Artemia sp. Qi Xiang Cuo. Next base: position 2,285,452 of record NC_142813.1, on the reverse strand, counting down.
GCCCTGAGGGCTGTGGCGGCATTGTCATCCTTAAAAGTATCATTTCCAGGCTTTTCAACTACTTTGAACGAAATAGCCAACTCAAAATTTTGATTCGATGTGTGTGGAGAAATGGTGGTCGTGGAAGGGCTGTTATTTGTATTCCAATCACTTTAGACTATTAAAAAGGGCACTAGCCCTTTTAATTTCCAATCGAATGAGTCCTTTTCGAAGTTTCTATGACAACTCCTTCGATACGAAGTGCCCTGGTCTAAAGGAAAATAAAACACATTGTGCCAACATCGTTCTTTACTTAGGCAGCGCGATTGCGCTGCCTATGATACAAAATTCCACATCTTTTAAGATACCTCTACATCAGGGTTTACCGCGGCGTGATTTTTATTAAGATCGTTTTAGTTTTGGGAATGTTTCCCCCTTTTTCGAAAATCAGGCAAATTTTTTTCAGGCTCATAGCTATTGATGGGTAATATTGAACTTAATGAATTTCATATATTTAGAATCAGCATAAAAGAAATTATTTTGGCGTGCCTATTGTTATCAAAATTCCGTTTTCTAGAGTTTCGGTTACTACTGGGTTGAGTCAATTGTTCTTGCGGACAGTGCTAAGCGAATTTTAAACGGACTTGGTAAAAGTAACTTATCTAGTGTACATGACAATTTTTTTTTAGTTTTTTTTTTCTGAACTGATTTTCAGAATATATCCTTGTTGCTATCAAATCAAAATACTTGTCAAGTGCTTTGGAACCAGGAACTTCAGAAATGAAAAAGAAAGTAATTTTGCTATATTTGGCCCCTGAAAAACTCGTAAACCTCGGGAAAATTTGTCTATAAAATACCCAGTAAGTATAAGAAAAATATATAAGAGTTCCTCAGAAATACAACTATTCTCAATTTTTTTTTTATTATACTGAGACAGATAAGTGGGAATATATTTCAAAATAGCGAGAAAATCATAATTAAATACGAATATCTTAAATCTATTTTTGATATTAATTTAAAAACGGAAAACTGTTTTTTCACTTAGAACTGGTTAATATTCATTTAGGACTGGTAGTACAGCTTATAATATTAAAGCAGACATCAAAAGGTCTGACAACGGTTACTTTTGAAAGAGGCTCTTTTCTTTTGTTTAAGGCCGTTTGATACCGTAAAGGATCACCCTATCTCGTCCATTAGAAACTTTTTTAGGCGGTATTGCCATAACTTCTATAGCTTTGATAAGTGATCAGAAGAAATTATAGAAAACTAAAAGCCAACACCTAATTTCATGGGCGCCCATAAGGGGGGGGGGCCGGGGGGCTCCCCCCATGGCTGAATGTTGTTGCCTTATTTTTATATTTTTGTTCTGAGATTTCTATTATATAGCATTAAAATTGCCAGTTAGACGAGGTTTGCCCCCCCCCTTGGAATTCAGCTTATGGGCGCCCATGCCTACTTTTCCCGAAATCTCAGAAAGCCATTTAACTTTTCCTGCTGAGTGCCGGAGATAGAGAAGTTCAGGCTTAATGAAACTTACATCATTAGAAAGCAGGGCCGTATCCAGGATTTTTGTTCAGGGGGGTTTTTACTAATTTTTGACTTTTTTTTTGGGGGGGGGTACTAATTTTTGACTCAGTTTTCGACTAATTTTACTGATTTTTACCTAGGTTTTACTAATTTTAGACTTATTTTCGAGTCGGTCAAAAATTTCGGGGGGGGGGGGTTCAAACCGGGTAACCCCCCCCCTGGATACAGCCTTGTTAGAAAGCATGAATTTTGTCTTTTTGATGGAACGGAGCCGAGTTTTCTTTTAAAATTCGAGAAAGGTCAATCTTTAAAAACTTTCTAGCATACCTACTTGGAAAACATTAAAAATCAGCTCAAAGAAATATCTTCGAATAAATTTGATAGCTTAGAAAGTTCCCTGTTGTAACCGCCTTGATTGAAATCTTTGCCGGCAGAGGATGTAAATTATTTAATATTATTTTAATATCATTAATAATTATTATTATTTAATATTTAATAATATTATTTTAAATTATTTTAATCTATAATATATTGTGTATTCAATGTAGGTACATTGAATACACAGCGGTTTGCTTAACAATTAATAAGAGATTGTGTGTTCCCTTTCTTTTAAACTACCCTTTTGTTAGCTTTCCAATCTGTTGACATATTTAAGATCCTGGATCATTGTTAAACAAAATTGCTTCAGAAGTTTCCTGTGGCCTTAGGAAAATTTGCCAATGGGCCCTTTGTCTTTGAGATAGTCAGCCGACGCTGGGACTCGTAAAATGACATATCGAACAACCTTAAGATTTTTCTTCTATGTGGTCCCGGGTAAGGACCGCCTTGATTGAAATCTTTGCCGGCAGAGGATGTAAATTATTTAATATTATTTTAATATCATTAATAATTATTATTATTTAATATTTAATAATATTATTTTAAATTATTTTAATCTATAATATATTGTGTATTCAATGTAGGTACATTGAATACACAGCGGTTTGCTTAACAATTAATATGAGATTGTGTGTTCCCTTTCTTTTAAACTACCCTTTTGTTTGCTTTCCAATCTGTTGACAAATTTAAGATCCTGGATCATTGTTAAACAAAATTGCTTCAGAAGTTTCCTGTGGCCTTAGGAAAATTTGCCAATGGGCCCTTTGTCTTTGAGATAGTCAGCCGACGCTGGGACTCGCAAAATGACACATCGAACAACCTTAAGATTTTTCTTCTATGTGGTCCCGGGTAAGGACCACAGGAGTTAAGGGGTTTGAATCCCCTCTGAAATGTTTGTCCGACTTGTACAAACGTTACAAAAATAAATATAAACACATTTTTAATGTGTTTAAAAAAAAAATTCTGTACCCCCCCCTCCCCCCAAAAAAAGAAAATCCTGTATACGGTCCCGGGGCCTTGTTTTACTTTTCATTCTTTTTATTTGCGCTGAGATTTTGGCAAAAGATACTGTCATTTATTTTTTTTACTGGCTGATGAATCACCTTGTTTTTCTTCATTGTTCTATGGCTTCTCGTTTTTATCAAGAGAAGCGACCAAGAGCGGATCCAGGATTTTTTTTCCGGGGGGGAGGGGTTGCAAAAAAAAAATTACGAAACGCATCAAAAGTTCACTTATATGCATTTTCGTTATTTTTTACGAGTCGGATAAAGATTTTTTTTGGGGGGGGGGATTTCAGACCCCCCTGGATACGGCCTCGGGAGTGGCTGTTGAGCTTCATCTCTGCATTTTAGTGTTTTGGTTTGGGTCTCATGCTCATTTTTGTAAAAACATGCCGAGGAGGTGTTGTGAAGGAAATCCAGATATTTTGCAGGTAGGGTATGGGGATAAGGCCAATTGCCTACCTTGTCACATTTAATCTGTACAGCTTTTTTTCTTCTCTTATAGGTCAGTAAAATTGGCGTTTTCAGCTGTGGTCCACGACCTTTAACGAAATCAATCAGCACTGCATGCGAGGAGGTCAACACAGGTCGCCGCCTTCCTTATTTTATTCATCATTATGAAAATTTTGGATAAATATTTTACTGATTCTGCGTAGCCATGACAGTCAGGTTGATTTAGCTCTGACAAGTTTGTGCGATTGATATTTGTGATGATAGTAGGTGTTACGGGTGTGTGTCGAACTTGATAACATCATATTATTCATGATTAGTGTTTAGTAATTTATAAGTGATTTTTATGTGGTGATAGAACTGACGCCGTTTGATGATTTGTTTGCTAGCTCCAGTTTATTTGTCTAATTAGTATATTTTATCGGCATTAATAGTGATAAACTATGAATATATTAGCTTGAAAAATTTAAATAAACGAAATGGGCAATTCATAAAAAGAATCATGCAATCATTTTTGTCATTAAAAATTAGTTTTACATGTGTTTTCATCCATGTACTTAAAAATCCTTATGCTGCAGGGATCATAACTAATTTCACTTTTTTCTTTCGTAGAGACACCAATACAGTTTTTTTTTAGGGGAGGGCCTGTGAGGAGTTGAAGAGCTTTCTTGGAGGGCTTTTGTATTTCTTTAAATAAAGGAACGTGACAGGGGCGGTTCCAGGATTTTCTTAGGGGGTGGGGGGCAAAATAGGTCGATCCGATAAACTTGCATTAGGAGCAAGTTTAATTAACACAAACTTGTGTTAATTAAGTAAATTACACTACTTTAGACTACGCTAGACCCCCTTTTTATCTTTAAATCTTGATTGTATGCCACCACCACCCCCTTAATAGAGAAAATCTCGACCTAACCTGCAGATTTCGCAGTGCATCATAATTAAATTAATAAATTTTATAAATTAAAATTAATTATTAAATTATAATAGCCCACCTAAAAAAGAAAATCTCGACCTAACCTGTAGGTTTCGCAGTGCATCATAATTAGATTTTATATTTTCAAAACTACCTTTGGTTCTCATTTTTCTTTTCTTGCTTTTGGTTATTCTGCTACAAAGTCGGTAATTTTGTCGGTAAAGGGCATTGAAATTTAGGAAGCTAAGATGTTTACCGTGCATCAGGGCATACGGTAATTTACAGAGAAAGTATATCATCTTTGTGTTTCATAATTGTGGTTTCATGTTTACTTTGCGATATTTCTTATTTTGTTCGTACTTAACTATTTAGTCTTTCTTCTTTATGTTCTTCTTTTCCTTTTTCATTTTGTGATCCTTCTCATTCTATTTCAGCTTTTTGTATTACGATATTGACACAAAAAATATGAAAATGTGCAATATTGCTCTGTATTTTTTATGTTTAAAATTTTTACCTTATTGTTATTAGATAAAGAAATTTTATGTGCTCAAAAATATTGAATTATTTGAGATTATGTAGTGTGATTATATTGGTTCTTTGCATAAAAGTGGGTTTCAGCACCTAAATAATTTAGCACAGATTAATATATATTATGTATAACTATTTTTACCAAACCGAGATTTGGGATAATAAATATTTTTGAATAAGTGTGTGTTACCTTTTTGATATTTTCTTCAAAATTAGGCCTGTTATCTGTAGGCTAGCCTACGGCATGTCAAATGTCGTTATATCGTAAATGGCTGAATCTAGGATTTTTTTTTGGGGGGGGGGGAGAAGCACACAAATAACTTTAAAAATGCCTCAAAAATTTGTTTATATACATTTTTGTTATGTTTGTACTGGTCAGACAAACATTTCGGAAGAGGGTTCAAATATTCCTCCCTCCCCCCCCCCCCTGGGTTTGGCCTTGATATTGTGTGACATAAACTTGAGGTGCCAAGGACAGTGACAATGAGATCTGATTGAGATTGAATAAGTGGAAACTTATTGCCATCCTTAGACCTTAGATCCTCCTGCGCCGACAGGAGGGCCTAGGGCATCAGTGAATGTTCGCCAATCGGGTCTGAGATGAGCCGCTGCGTAGACATTCTCCCAATCTGGTTGGGGAGAGGACTTCAGATGACGTAGGTCACTGTTGTAGGTTTGTCTCAATGTGTTTCAAGGTCTCCCTCGTTTCCAGCTTCCAACTGGCTGCCACTTAAGTGTAGACTCGGGATTCGATGGTTTTCCATTCTTAAACCGTGTCCGAGATACCTCCATCTACGGAGTCTAATGGTGTCAGTTATTAGTGGTTGATTGGTGATTCTCCGAACGGTATCATTTGAGACCCTTTCCGAGCAGTGTATATTCAGAATCCTTCTGAGGCAATTGTTCTCACAAGCAAGAATCTTCTTCTCTTGTTGAATGATCAAATGCCAAGTCTCAGCGACATACAGGGGTACTGGCAAAACGTTACTGTTGAGTAAGCGTAGCTTTAGGGCGATTTGAATAATTCTTGGATTTCCAGATTTTGTTCAGTCGATTGAAGGCTGCTTTAGCTTGACCTATTCTAGTTGTGGCTTATTTTGTGGTAGATCCAGTATTCTCTATGATGCTGCCCAAATACTTAAACTCAATAACTTGTTCAATTTCCTCACCAGCACATTTGATATGTAGAAGAGAATTGGATGTTGCCATGGTTTTGTCTTTCCTGCTTTTATTTTAAGACCAAGTTGGCAAGCTTTCACACTGACCCTGTGAATGAAGTACTACAAATGTTGCTTGCATCCCCGAACTAGTATTATCTCGTCTGCGAAATCTAAATCTGAACTCGATGTGGTAACTGGAATCCCCATTAAGCATAACTATATATAAAGCTTCATTCTTTAAAGGACACTTTACTTAAGGGCTGATTTCAAACACATACAAAGTACATGAGGCTTCAGGAGACTGCTGACCTTGATTCCCGGCTGTTAAACTCTGTTCTGTTTAGATTTTTCCAATGTAAGTTGTCATACCTTCCGCCTCTGTTCCTACAATTAAATAAGCTCCTCTTTCAACAGGTGTTGTACTAGTGTTTTTTCCTAGTTGTGCTTCTGAGGCAATTGTACAATTTAATTGTACAATCTTAATATCGTTGATTAATTAAGACATCGCATCATTAATTAGTTTGATTTGTTTAACGAAATAATTGGATTTGTTTCCACTGATTTTAATATTTCCCTTTCGTTATTTGTATACTGTGTTTTAATGTTTTTAAAAACTTGTTTACACTTTATTTAAACATCAGTGAAACCGAACAGAATTTTGACTTTCTTAGAAAATTGGATCCGTGAAGATCTTTGAAGACTTGTTGCCTAAAAGAAGAAGCTAAAGAAATGTATTTAGTCAAACCTGGCAATGTAAACGCTATAAAAAAAGGAAACGCTAAACGTCATCGTCAACACAGAAAAAGGGCGGATTCTAGGGGTGGTTGTAGGGGAACGTGCCCCCCCCCCTCCTCGAGTAGGTCAAAAGTTGCACAAACTACAGGGGCGGAGGAGCAAAAAATACGGATGGGGAGCCAAATTTCTGTCAGTGTCCCCCAATGATAATTCAATGCCATCTGTTGCTGTGTTGCGAAGGATATAATCAATAGCTATTATAAAGAGCAGAGGTGACAACAGATGTCCCTGTTTAACTCCAGATAAGATTCTAAAGTATCTTGTTTGGCCTTCGTGTGTCTTAATGCAGCATTCACTCCCATCGTACAATGACATAAATATCTTAAATATTCTATCCGGAAAGCCGTAATAGTTCAGAATTTTCCACAAAGTTTCGCGGTCGACCGAATCGAAAGCCCATTCAAAGTCGATAAAAGCCATGTATATTTTGGACAGCCACTCTTGACTTTCCTCTGTGAGCATGCTTAAAGTAAAAATAAGATCCACTCAGGAACGTCCTGCACGGAACCCATGACAAAACACTTTCCCGGACACTGATAGTAAGCTGATTCCTCGCCAGTTGTCAGGAACAGTAAAAAGTATGACAAGTGAGCTTCTCTTCCATTGAGCTAGTACTTCTCTATTCTCCCAGATTTCGGTAAATAACTTGACCCAGTATAAGATTTGTCCCGGGATTGATGCCTTTATCATCTCCGCTGTTATTCGGTCTTCACCTGGCGATTTTCTGTTTTTCAATTTTCTTGCTGCAGTACTTATCTCCATTACACTTGGTGGCTCATCACTGATATTCAGGAAAAAAAAAGTGGTATCGTTGGGATATATGGGGGGTTTTCTCGTGGAGGTCTATTCAGAATTTTCTCAAAGTGTGACACCCATATTTCATTTACAACCTCTGGCTCTGTCTGTAAAGCACCAGAAGGTGCTTTACTGCACCTGGTTACGTGGGAGGATCTTTCCAGGTGGGATACGCCTTCGGGAGATGGGACATTCCAATGAAGGGGGCACAAAATTTCCAGCATTATTTAAAAGACGATCAGAAATTAAAAAAAAAGTTTTTTCAACTGAAAGTAAGGAGTAAGATTAAAATCTAAATCAGAAAATAATTATTACGTATATGAGGGGTTTCGCCCCTTATTCAATACCTCGCTCTTTACGCTAAAGTTATTTTTAGTAATTTCAAAAGAGATCTCTAGTCTAATTAAACAGCCTTTGTGATTCAGGGATTTGTTATTCGAACAAAATTCGAACTTCAGCGTAAAGAGCGAGGTATTGACAAGGGGGTAAACCCCCTCATATACGTAATAATATCTATTCTTTTTAAGTTTTAATGTTGCTCCTTACTTTCAGTTGAAAAAAATTGTTTTTTTTATTTAATTATCCTATAAAGGACTCTAGTCACCTTTTTTGGCAGCTTCTTCTGCAAGTTTCGCCTTCCTTTCAATTTGACAACGGTGGTCATTTCTTGCGCTTTTTTTTACCGCTTTATCTGCTTCTCTATAGCTGGAACTTCAAAGATCATTTGGCTTGGTACTTGATTCTGAAGAAAAGTTTGTTTTATACATTTTATTTTCTCTCTGAGAGCCCATGTCTTGTCTGAAAGCCATTGATCTTTCGGGTTCTTTCTGTAGCCAAGAATTTCCGTGGCAGCCGATTGAAAACAAGTCTTCCTGTCCTTCCACATGTGGTCTTGATCTAACTGTTCCGGTTGAGAGAGAGAGAGAGAGCTTGAAAGCGATTCGGAAGTTCTACCACAAAATCCTGCTTCAATGTTTTGTTTAGCAGCTTGTATGACTCAAAAGGAGTGTCGGCGCGAGAGTTTTCTTTGTATTTCTCCTCAACTTGATTTAAAATTTTGCCATGATAAGTGAGTGGTCAGATCCTACATCAGCACCTCTATACGATCGTTCATCAATGGGAATCGAGTGCCACTTACGACTAACCAAACAGTGGTCTATTTGATTTTTGTTAAACCATCAGGGGAGGTCCAAGAATATTTGTGGATGTCAAGATGACCGAATGGGCTCCCATCAATAATTAAATCATTGGCTGCTGAAAAATCAACGAGCAATTCGCCATTCTCGCTTCGGTCTCCAAGTCCATGGTTTCCTAGTACTTGGAGGCAATATTTTTGGTCGTTGCCAATCTTTACATTAAAGTCTCCGATGGAGCATACTATGTCAGGCCTAGGTATGTCGTTTTCTACCGCTTGTAAGGTTCTATAAAATTGGTCTCTTACCTCTTCATTTGCTTCACTGGTCGGGGCATAGCAAACTACCACAGAACGCTTGACATGCAATCCGGTAAATCCAGCAGTGAGGATTCTGGCTGAGATTGGGGAACATTTGATCATGACCTTTTTGGCTTCTTTTGTCAGGAAGAGAGCAACTCCTTGTCCTCTTCGTGAATCAGTTCCTCTGAAAATAATATTGCAACCATTTGGTAATTGATTTGATCCTGCACCATTCCATCTCTCTCCCGATAAAGCAACTAAGTCTAGATTATATCCAATCATTTCATTTACTACTTGTTCAGTTTTTGATGCTTCGGCCATTGTTCGGACATTCCAAAACCCAAACCTGAGAGTATTTTTCCCAGTCAGAAATCTTGTCCGGGGACAGGCAGTCGTCGTCGTTGAGTCGATATTAGATCCGAGGCTTTGTTTCTTTGATGTTTCTGTTGCGTATAGTTTTTTTTACGGGTGTTATGACATCTTAAAAGAAAATTAGGAAAATTCTGAAATTCAGTTTTTAATGAACAAGAACTTTATAACAATTTTTGTTAAATACTGGGTGCCAAATAAAAAAAAAAAAAAAAATAAAAGAAGAAACGTGGGTAAAACTCAGAAAAAATAAGCTGAAAAATTGAGGGAGGCTGAGAACCCCTCCAAAATCCCCAACGTAAATTGATAATGTATCAAACTTTCAAGGTAGCAGTTTCAATCACAGGGGACAAAAGATTCTATAATTATTCATTTAATTATAAAATCATTTAATGTTTAGAATTATGATAATCAGTAAAATCAAATAGCTTAAGGGGTTTAGCTTTCCTTTGAAGATTTAGTTCTTCATTAGAATTTACACATTGTTGATGTCCGAATGTTTAACTAATGAAAAACTTATAATCGCTGTTAGAAGTCTAGATTTGAGTAAGAAAATATTAATGACTTCATCGCTGTAGAATATTATTTTTAAATCCACAGAAAAATCTATGGAAGAATGCAAAATAGATAAATATGCGGAAATAAAATTTCTATATCCTCAGGAATCGTCAAGCAGTCATGGCATCCTGTCCTACAGGTTCGCCTTCAAGGAGAAGTAAACTCAGGAAGGGTTTGATGACTGTTTGAACGGCATCGGGTATTGTATTGTATCGGATTAACGATGCTTCTTGACTAGTGAGTCTTTGCAACGGCCCTGTAGTACGTTGCTACACCCAGGCTTGAACTCTGGTCCCGTATTAACAAACTAAGATCAAACCTACTGCGCAACCACAGGACTGCATTCCAAGTACATTCGGCCTTACACTGATCATCAAGCATCTCTACTAAGATGAAAATGTTTGACGACTCTGCTTGACTTGGCACTGCAAATATTGACAAAATTCAGGTATGGTCACAAAACCATAAACCACGATTCGTTCCTGAAAAGAATGAGGCAGGTGAGGAAGCCCAGGGACTAGTACAAGACATTATTTTGTAACCGTGACTGTATTGATAAGGTGTAAGTTGGCAACTCGACCGACTTTTTCGTGTGGTGTAATGGCCTGAGTCAATTCGATTCACGTTATAAAGCACATCACCCCTTGAATAAATAGAGTTTTAAAGTATGGTTTTAACATATGATTTCAACTTATAAAAAAAAAAATCGGGAGGAGGAAGACATAAAAAATACCGTAACACTTGCAATTTGCTGTTCAATGAACTTAAGACAAAAAGTTTTATATTAGCCTGACCTGGTTTCCTGCTCTCTCTTGATCCAGCCATACTATTACTTTTAAACAGGCTTGGCGGGGCATGCAAGACTTATCCAAATCAGGGAGTTGTCACAGCAAATGATTGAAAGCTAAAAACGATTAAAACCTATATGGCATTAATTTTGTTGGGACAATTTCTCCACAAGACTGGAGGGGGACTCAATCAGGGTCCGATGTTGGGATAAAATTTAGCCACTTGGGCAATGGAGGTAAAAAATGTTGCCAGGCTGGGATACCTAGGATACGCCTTTGCGCTATGAAATGCATCCCCCAAGTAAAAGAAGAAAAACACAAGTGGAGGACCCCCGGTACAGTCCACTGGAAATGCTAGTTGGATTTATGGTGGCTTGCACTGGATCCTTGAGTGAGGGAACGTAAGCATACCCAGGTGCGATTTCGAGGGAGGCGTGAGTCATAATCCCAGAGCAATTGACATGGACCTGGTTGAACAAATTTTGAAGTCAAATTTTTTTACTCCCAAATGGTATGAGGGGACATATGCTTGTCAATCCGCTTTATAAGGGGGGGGGCCGAAACCTGTGACAGAGAAGAAATGACCACCACAGCCCCCGTAATGGACGACAAAGTGGGATCTTCTTCACAAATATCAATGCTTTTCTCAGCGTCAGTAGAAAGGGCAAGGAGTTTAAATTGCATCATTTTCAGGCTGCTCCAAATAATCTTTTGGTGCTATTGACAAGAAAGCTAGTATTTATAGCGTTGGTATTGAAGCCCAGGACCGTTGTAAATTAAGTACTGGGAAAGACACAGGACATCGAACTCTATACACATAACAAGGTGAGCATTGCTCCTAGAGCATGCATTTATAACTAAGAAATTTGGCACCTTGAAATCATCCAATTATGTTCAAGGGATGTTGTTATCAATATAGACGAACTTGAATGCGTGATATTTATCTTGACCTGTGAGTAGTATGTTAACTTATACTTTGCTTGCCTTATGTTCCATCCTGTTTTATTTGCGGCCTTTACGTTCCTTCCGGTTTTTCTGGGAGGTAATTCTACTTCTACTGGTCATTACATCTTTCAAAGAGGAACGAGTATAACTTGATTGGTGATTAGGATTTGAATAAAAGGAATAGTTTTCGTTACAAATGATATTAGTAAGAGAATTGAATTCAAAGATGACAAGTTTTTCTGACGTAGATTTCTAGTGTATGTAGATTATGTATGTAGAGTGTATCTAGTGTATGTAGAGTGTATGACGTAGATTTCTAGATAGAGTGGCGCGCCACTCTAAGTGAACCTAGATCAACCCAACTTTTTGGATATCTCTCTCTCACTATGACTCTTTTTGTTTGTCGTGTCTGTGCATGTCTCGTCTCTACGTGTGTGTGTAATCTCTTTGTGTGTGTTGTCTAAAAAAACCAGTCTGGTTAAAAATGTGGAGTTTTCGTACTGCTCACTTTTTTGCACTGTGTAGGAACCAGTGGGGAATCCCCGCTCGTTTGGAAAGGTGCCAAGGAAAGGCAAGCAAATAGCATGTATCTTAAAAACGTGTTTAATCGCGTTTCTTGAATAAAGTATCTGTACTGTATATTCAAGAGGTGAACTCAATAAAGAACTTGTTACTTACTTACAAATGTTTTCAAAATTTCTTGAATGACAATTCCGTATTGTGTATCCAAGAGTTTACTTCAAGAAAGAAACTGTTGCTTACTGAGAATTTTTTCATAATTTCTTGAATTAAATTTCTACATCATGTAGCTAAGTGAAAATTGTTTGTGATAAAGAGTAAAAAAGTTAATTACTTGCAATTTTTTCATAATTTCTTGAGTGAAGTATCTGTACTGTATATCCAAGAGGTGGAATCAATAAAGAGTTTGGTACTTACTCACAAATATTTTCATAATTTCTTGAATGAAATTTTGTTACTGTGTATCCAAGAGTTGTCTTCATGAAAGAAATGGCTACTTACTGAGAATTTTTTCATAATTTCTTGAAATTAATTTCTACATCGTATATCTAACTCGCGAAAAAAATAAAGAGTTTGTTACTTACTTAGAATTTTGTCATAATTTCTTGAACTAAATATCTTTTTGTTTATAAAACAGGTGAATTCAATAAAGAATTTGATACTTAGACTGAAAATTTTCTAATAATTTATTGAATTTAATTTCTACATCGTATATCTAACTCGTGAAAACAATAAAGAGTTTGTTACTTCCTTAGAATTTTTTCATAATTTCATGAATGGAATGTCTTTTGTTTATTCATCAATTGAATTCAAGAAATAATTTGCTACTTAGTGACAATTTTTTCATAATTTCTTGAATGAAATTCCCGTATTGCGTATCCAAGAGCTGACTTCAAGAAAGAAATTGTTACTTACTGAGAATTTTTTCATAATTTCTTGAATTAAATTTCTACATCGTGTAGCTAAGTGAAAATAAAGAAATTGTTACTTACTGAGAATTTTTTCATAATTTCTTGAATTAAATTTCTACATCATACATCTAAGTGAAAATTTTTTATGATAAAGAGAAAAAAAAAGTTACTTACTTGCGATTTTTTCATAATTTCTTGAATGAAGTATCTGTACTGTATATCCAAGAGGTGAAATCAATAAAGAGTTTGTTACTTAATTAAAAGTATTTTCATCATTTCTTGAATGAAATTTCCATATTGTGTATCCAAGAGTTGACTTCAAGAAAGAAATTGTTACTTACTGAGAATTTTTTCATAATTTCTTAAATTTAATTTCTACATCATACATCTAACTCGTGAAAACAAAAAAGAGTTTGTTACTTACTTAGAATTTTGTCATAATTTCTTGAACGAAATGTCTTTTTGTTTATCCAACTGGTGAATTCAAGAAAGAATTTGCTACTTAGTTACAATGAAATTTCCGTATTGTGTATCCAAGAGTTGACTCCAAGAAAGAAATTGTTACTTACTGAGAATTTTTTCATAATTTCTTGAATTAAATTTCTACACAACAATTGACTTCAAGAAATAAATTGTTACTTGCTGAAAATTTTTTCATAATTTCTTGAATTAAATTTCTACATCGTGTATCTAAGTCATGAAAACAATAAAGAGTTTGTTACTTACTTGGAATTTTGTTATAGTTTCTTGAACGAAATGTCTTTTTTGTTTATCCAGCAGGTGAAATCAAGAAAGAATTTGCTTCTTACTTACAATTTTTTCATATCCACGAGGTGAGTTCATGAAAGAGTTTGTTACTTGCTTAAAATTTTTTCATAATTTCTTAAATTAAATTTTTGCATTGTGTATCCCTGAGGTGACTTAGAGAAGGATTTTGTGAATTACTTTTGATTTCTTCATTTTTTCTTGAGTAAAGTGTCAGTGTGTTTCTCAAGAAGATGTATTAAGGAAAGAATTTGCTATTTACTTACAATTTTTTTCATAGTTCACTTGCTTAAGTTTTTGCATTGTGTATCAAAGAGGTGACTTCAAGAAATAATCTGTTACTTACTTACAATTTTTTAATAGTTTCTTAAATGAAGTTTCTGCATTGTGTATCCAAGAGGTGACGTCAGGAAAGAGTTTGTTACTTGCTTACAATAGATCTATTCTAAAGAATAAAGACTGGGTTAAGCTTAAAGATATTTATTGCTTAAACGTATTGACACATAGTTCAAAGAGACAAACAAAGCCCAAAAAAACATACAAACCCCAAAGAAAACCAAACAGCCCAAAGACACAAACATAGACAAAAAAGACTCAGACACTCCAAAAAGACACACAGTACAAAGAGACACACACAGACTAAAGAGACAGACACATCACAAATAGACACCAACAGCCCAAAGAGACACATACAGCTCAAAGAGACGTACACGGTCCCAAAGAGACGCACACATCCAACAGAGAGATACAAAGCCCAAAACGACACAAACAGCCAAAAGAGGCACACACAGACCATACAGATTCAAACTGCCCAAAGAGACATACAGCCTAAAGAGACACACACAGCCCAAAGAGACAAACACAGGCTAAAGAGACATACACATTTCCGAAGAGACACACAAGGCCTCTAAGAGACACAAAAACAGCCCAAAGAGACACAAACAGCCCAAAAGAGACAAACATAGACCAAAAAGACTCAGACACCCCAAAAAGACACACAGTCCAAGGAGACACACACAGCCTAAAGAGACACACACATCACAAAGAGACACCCACAGCCAAAAGACACACATACAGATAAAAGAGACTAACCCGCCAAAAAGAGAAGAACAAAACCAACATATAGAAACAAACCAAAAAACGACACTAACAGCCAAAAGAGGCACACACAGACCATAAAGATTCAAACTGCCCAAAGAGATATACAGCCTAAAGAGACACAGACAGCCAAAAGAGACACACACAGTCTAAAGAGACATACACACAGTCCGAAGAGACACACAAAGCCCAAAGAGACACACACACACAGCCCAAAGAGACAAAAAACGCCCATACAGACGCAGATATATCAAAAATATTAAAACCATTAAAATTGAAACACTGGCCCAAGCTATAATCACATTGCAAATAATATAAAAAAATTGAAAAAGGAAACACACACAGACAAAAAACTATCAATGAAGACACTTCCAGACACCAAGATTCAAAAGCCCCAAAGCCAAAAAACTGGCCCAAAGACTCAAATAAGACTTCTAAAAGACACAAAAAACCAAAAGAAAGACACAAAGACCAAAATGACTCAAACAGCCCAAAGAGACACACATAGCCCAAATAAACACAAACAGCCCAAAGAGAAAGAAGCCCAAAGAGACAAACACAGCTAAAAAAAAAAAAAAGACTCAACAGGCTAAAGAGACATACACCCAGACCGAAGAGACACACAAAGCCCAAAGAGACACACACTCCGCTCAAACAGACAAAACACGCCCATAGAGACACATACATATCAAAAAGATTCAAACCCTCCAAAGAGACCCTTATTTATAGTGAAGCGTTTCTTAGTCGTATGTTTACCCGAATATTTAACAAGTACCATTTTTCCATACCATCCATAAAACTCAATTCATCCTAGAATTATTTAAACTAAATACTTACTCCCGCCCTAGTAAATTCTGTAAAACACGATAGCGTTATTTATAGTGAAGCGTTTCTTAGTCGTATGTTTACCCGAATATTTAACAAGTACCATTTTTCCATACCATCCATAAAACTCATTCTTAGTCGTATGTTTACCCGAATATTTAACAAGTACCATTTTTCCATACCATCCACAAAACTCAATTCCTCCTAGAATTATTTAAACTAAATACTTACTCCCGCCTCCAACAGAAAGTTCAGAAAGACGCAATAGCCTTATTTATAGTCGAATGTTTACCCGAATATTTAACACGTACCATTTTTCATTACCACCCACAAAAATTAGTTCCTACTAGAATTATTTAAATTAAATACTTACCCCCTGTTCTAAAAAGTGGTCCCTAAGACACACAAACACACAAAAGAAGGACACACAGATCAAAATGACACAATCAGCCCCAAACAGACACACATAGCCCAAAGAAACACAACAGCCCACACGGTCCCTAGGAGACACAAACATCCAAAAGAAAGACACCGAGATCAAAATGACACAAACAGCCCAAAGAAACACAAACAGGCCAAAGAGACACAAACACCCCAAAGAGACAAACACAGACCAAAAAGACTCAAACAGCCCAAAGAAACATAAACAGATCAAAAAGACTCAAACACCCCAAAGATACACAGAGCTCAAAGAGACATACACAACCCAAATACACACAAACAGCCCAAAGTGAGTAACTGTGACAAGCTAAACCAAGACAAAGCATTACTATCATGTAAATCACGCCACATTTAACTCCCCCCATGTGCAACTTAACCTCCCCCCCTCCCATGTAACTAAAATCAAAGTGAATCCAAAAGAAAGACACCGAGATCAAAATGACAAAAACAGCCCAAAGAAACACAAACAGGCCAAAGAGACACAAAACACCCCAAAGAGACAGACACTGACCAAACAGACTCAAACAGCCCAAAGAAACATAAACAGATCAAAAAGACTCAAACACCCCAAAGAGACACAGAGCCCAAAGAGACACACACAACCCAAAGAAACACAAACAGTCCAAAGAGAGTTCCATTTTCAAATAGTTGAGAGTCATGATCTAGGGATTGCATGGTCAACTCGTACAGAGTTCTATAGGATTTTTTGTCAAATGATAGAGTGTACAGTGGAATACCATTCACTTAGCACACGAGCTACAAAAAAAAAGAAAAAAAAAAAAAAAAAAAAAATGAGTGGAATATGCAACTTCTATCGGATATTAAGACGTCGATTGACCCCGAGTGAGAAGGAGGCATGGGAGGCATGGGGCGCATGATCAGAAGAAGAAGAAGAATACGGAGAATTAATAGTCTTTTTGTTCACCATTATAGATGAATAAACTGATTTAGCCAATGGAATGAAGTCCTATTCCTACAAGTTAAGTTAGAATAAAAGAATCAGGTAACAATCTCCCCCCCATGTAACTGAATCCCAAGCTTCTGAACCCCCCATGCAACTGAACCCTCGTGCTACTGAACCCCCGTGCAACTTGACCCCATTTAATTAAACCTCCGTGTAACTGTACCCCCCCCCCTTTAACTTAACTCTCATGCAACTCAACCCTCCATGCAACCCATCTCCCTCAAAACACTTTTCAGTCATTTCTCGTTAAATTGATAATACGCTCCAAAACATCACTTGTGTATTATACAGTACACTATCATCCCATCTCCTCCAAATCGCAAATCCCCCCCTCCCCTCGGTCAACTGAATCGCACCATTTAAGTGAACCCCTGTATAACCAAACCCAGTACAACTGCACTCCAAGCAACAGAACCCAAGTGCTACTTATCTCCCAAGCATCACAACCCCATTTAACTACACCTCCGTGTAACTGTACTCCCCTTTAACTGAACTTTCAAGCAACTCAACCCTCCTTGCAACCCATCTCCCTCAAAACACTTTTCAGTCATTTCTCGTTAAATTGACAATACACTCCAAAACATCACTTGTGTATTATACAGTATACTATCATCCCGTCTCCTCTAAATCGCAAATCCCCCCCTCGTTCAACTGAATCCCTCCATATAAGTGAACCCCTGTATAACCCAAACCCTGTACAACTGAACCCCATGCAACTGAACCCTCGTGCTGCTGAACTCCCATGCAACTCAACCCTATTTAACTAAACCTCCGTTTATCTGTACTCCTCTTTAACTGAACTCTGATGCAACTCAACCTTCCATGCAACCCAACTCCCTCAAAACACTTTTCAGTCATTTCTCGTTAAATTGACAATACGCTCCAAAACATCACTTGTGTATTATACAGTACATAATTACGGCATCTCCTCCAATTCACAAATCCCATTACCCCTTTTTTTTGCAAAGATTAATCAAACACTTCCGATTGTAAAAGCATTAATAAATTTTCAGATCACTAATTACTCCTTTTTTGCCGCGAAATCTCCTCCAAGTCGCAAATCCCATTACCCCTTTTTTTTCGCAAAAGGTTAATCAAACATCTCCGATTGTAAAAGCATTAAAAAATTTTCCAATCACTAATTACTCCTTTTTTGCAAATGCTAAAAAGACATGTATCCTGAACTAGAAATCTACGTCAGAAAAACTTGTCATCTTTGAATTCAATTCTCTTACTAATATCATTTGTAACGAAAACTATTCCTTTTATTCAAATCCTAATCACCAATCAAGTTATACTCGTTCCTCTTTGAAAGATGTAATGACCAGTAGAAGTAGAATTACCTCCCAGAAAAACCGGAAGGAACGTAAAGGCCGCAAATAAAACAGGATGGAACATAAGGCAAGCAAAGTATAAGTTAACATACTACTCCTGTGTGCCTTAAGATAATAGAGCACTACCAGCGAAGGTAAAGGAACTGGTTAAATTTTACAGAATAAAAAGAATCTCTATAGTATTATCATACCAGTAGCGGATCCCGGGGGAGAGGGGGCGCGCGCCCCCTAACCAAGTCTAAAGTAATGTATTTTACTTAATTAACGCAAATTTGCGTTAATTAAACTTGCTCCTAACGCAAGTTTATTGGATCAACCTACTTTGCACCCTTCCCCTAAAAAAAAAACTTGGTCCGTCACTGTATCATATGATGATAATGCCCATCACCCGCTCTGGGGACTCTCGAATAAAAATGAAAGAGAACATGAACTTTTTGATTTTAGGGCTGAAGAGAACCTTGCCCGGTTTAACCAAGAGAACCCGGTTTAACCAAGGCTCTATGCCCACTTTCATAAACTGAAGACGGAAAGAGATGGTAGATCCACCTCTACATATCAGTTTGATTTGAGAATAGCGTGTGAGGGGTCTCCTGACATTTTTGGATCATCAAATTATACCGTTTACCATCAATGTGCCCCAAAAGTAAAAAAGAAAAGAAAAACAGACATTAGGAAACCAAATTGACTTTCTTACAAGAAAGAGATGGCTGAAAAGTTTGATAATATATCTTCTCTTCCATGTGAAATCGAAGAGGGCCCGGCTAGGGGGATAAAAAGGCTTATAGAAAGCTTGAAAAGTGCTTTCATTCAAGCAAATCCCTGAGAGCTGTGGGATAGACGGATCAAATAAGAAGATGGTAGACATTAGAATCAAGGCAACGGAAAAAATGAAACAAGGGCTGCTGCAAATTGCAATATAGGTAAACTGAATACAAGGTACAGTAAGTTCCTTACCGTAAGATCGTTACTAAGTACTCTAGTTTTATTCTAAAACTCATCCTATCTCTAGCTTTTACGATAAACTTACTCCAGTTTAGTTTTTTACGATAAACCCGATAAAATTAAATCTTTCCTCGGTTTTTATAACTAGAATCTTCTCTCTATAAATTCTCTAGATACATTCTAGAGATAAATTCTAGGTTCTAGAGATAAATTCTCTAGAATCTTGTCTCTATAAATTCACTTTCTTCCTACTTAGAAGTTGAAGTTGGGATCATTGATTCAACGATCCCAACCAATAAAATGATAAACCGAACCTCAGGCAAGTCAGTCTTTTAACAAGTTGTTTCTCCATACCACTTTGCTTTCTTTGAAAAACATGCAGATAAGATGGACCGGCGATCCTAAGTAGCCTTTAAACTATCTGTGAATGGGATATAATGAATACTAGATACAGTGAGTTCCTTACCGTAAGACCCTTACTAGGAACTCTAGTCTTAGTATAGAACCTATCCTAGCTTTGCGATAAACTTACCCCAGTTTAGATTTTGCAATAAAACTTACTTCAGTTTAGTTTTTTACAACTAAGCCTTTAGAAATTAACACGTCAGAAAAGTAAAGCAAACACATTCTAAAAAAGAAAACATCAATAAGCAGCCGACAGATATTTGCCATAAACCAGCCCGGGATAAATTGCCCCGATGTTGCCACCATGAGTTTCCTGCAAAAATTGCCCATAAGCCTGTGGCCCCTTTTAGAATTTGTTCAGACCTTTTTACTACAGTTTACTTTTAGACAAGTCTTTGTTGACATATTTTGGGGTCTGGACCAATTAAGACTAGTCATTTTATGCCAGATATTCGCCATAAACCAACCCGGGGCAAATTGCCCCGATGTTGCCCACATGAGTTTCCAAAACCTGTGCAAAAATTGCCCATAAGCTTGTGGCCCCTTTTAGAGTTTGTTCAGACCTTTTTACTACAGTTTACTTTTAGACAAGTCTTTGTTGACATATTTTGAGGTCTGGACCAATTAAGACTAGTCATTTTATGCCTGATCCGTCAACATACTACCGATCTTCATTAATTATGAATGAAGACAGAGCTTTTGGTACTCTTAAGTAGCAATTAGGGGTGCCAAATTTTTTGTCCGTGAATGCGCCCCCTGAAGATCCAAAAATGTGTAATTTTTAGCTAAAATGTGTCCGTTTAGAAGTCTCATAAACTAGTGCAACTGAAATTCAAATTAAAAAAGAAAAATAAAATATCGGCAAGAATGTCACAGACTGATGCTCTGTACCAGCGCTGGAATGGGGCAAATGATTCTAGGCGTTTACCCCCCCCCCCCACCGGCGTTTATACCCGGAAAATATCCCCTGGAAAATACCCCCCGTAGAAAATATCCCCAAGAAAATAAGGAAAATCCCCCCTCCCCCTAAAAAAATTCCCCAAGTCGAAAATACCCCCCACCTTGGAAAATACGATAAATATACCCCCTCCCGAAAAATACCCCCCTCCCCCATGGAAAAAAGGGCTTCCAAATTTGAAAGTTTTATTTGAGCTTTTTTTTTATTTTTTTGTAGGGGGAAGGAATTTTACAGAAAGTACAGAAACTTAAATGAAAGAAGAAGGCCACTAAAATTTCCGTATCAACGGAGGGGAGTATCAGGTCTGAACCTCTCCCTCCCCCCACAAAATTTCGGTATGATTCTTAATAAAGTAACAAGAAACATTATTTTTTGTGTTTTTTCAAAGTTTTTTGTACCCCAGTCCCCCCCAAAAATGCAACCTCCCCAAACAAAAATCCTGGATACGGCCTTGACTAAAAGTTAAATGTTTAGTTCCAGTTTAAATGAGATCGTTTTACTGGCCCATTTAAGTGTATGGCTGTAAGACAAATCGGTCTCATTCTTGGCGGTTTGGCAGTTTGTGACAAAGAGACACATTGATTTTTTTTATTTAATGAATGTTTAATTCTCCAAGCTGAGAACATTTCCCTCTTGGTGTATTCCGCGGATTTAATCATTTAAAATTAGAAATGACTAAACAGCATACAGTCAATTTGAATTGCTGGTATATGACTGACCCTGCCCTGATTGTTCATGGGGAAAGGCATCTATGGGGTATCAAATTCATGAAAAAAATGTCCGGAAAATGTTTACAGCCATCGGCTAACCTTATATTTTAACAAACGATTAATATGTTATGCCTATACAGACGCAGAGACCAGGGGGCATAATTTTCTATGGGGCAGGGATGCAACTGCCCCCACCAGACCCAATTTTAACCCTTCCCCAGACCTCAGTTTGCCCCTCCAGCTGAAATTCAGTTTCTGTAGAAAAGTCTTGGTCAAAATTAAGATAGGCATACATAATTCAAGTATCTAGAGAAGCAGGTCAGTTTTCTTTAGTATATATTTGCCTTTATGTTAATATATGACTAATTTTTTCAGTTTTCACTGTCATTTTCACTTGATTTGAGAAAATTGGCTCCAACTCTGCTTCTCCCCCTAGGATTCTGACGAAATTGCGCCACTGGCAGAGACCTAGACTATAACTCTGAACAGTGCGCACTGATCCAGTTAATAGTCAATCACTTTTGAGCCCTTCATAAAATACATTTGCCAAAACCTTTCAATATTTTCAAATTTTTAGGTCATGAAAAAAAAAGAATGTGCTCTGTATCAAGATTTTTATAAATCAAACTCCTCGAGTCATATTAGGCAATCAAGTCCTATATCAGGTCTTGTTAGGTAAGTGTTGTATTATTATAGGAGATTTTAACTGTAATTTAACTGATGCCTCGTTATTGCGTACTTCTATTTTGTCTGGTATTTTTGACTATTGGCTTAGGATATTGCCGAAAGATCTTGATTATACTTACACACACCATTCAAGTCACGTATCGAACCTTGACCATGCATTTTCTTCCATAAATCTCCAATTGTCACCTGTTCACGTCGTTACTGATTTCCAACTATCAGACTACTTTCCAATATCTGCATCTATTTATTGTCCCTCTGCTCAGACTACTCCCACCGCACAACCACATGAGCCCTACACCCAATTTTACAGGAATAGGGAAAATATCCAAGATGATCTTTTTGCTGCAGTTACTAATTGTGTCCTACATAAAATTCATGTTCTGTTCCAGGTGCTCAAGAATAATCACCAAGTTGATGCAAATGACATACGGGTGTTGCTAGATATCTATCTTGCACAAATTTGCCATGCTCTGCGATGCGCAGAAAAAGTCGCTATACCTCTTAAATCTAGAGGTCGGGGTGTCACAAAGCACTGGTCCATTAATCCGAGCCTAGTTGAAGCTTGGAGAAAATCCAAATATTGGTACCATTTGTGGCTCCAGTATGACCGTCCTCGCTCTGGCTGGGTTTCTAACATTCGTCTTTCTACCAAAAGAAAGTTTGCAAGAGAACTATCTATCCACATGAACCAGATAGTTGAAGAGACATCGCAGCAAGCTTCTCTGTCCCAAATTTTCTTCTAGAGATATGCATCAAGAGATCCTCCTATGGCCCGCCTTTCTGCTCAAGTTATTCCTGATTCCGAATGGAATTCATACTTCTCTGCTGAATTTTCCCCACCAGATGCCGCCATACAGTCCGAATATGAAGATAAGCTTGATAAATTTATGTCTAGTTGTCCAACTGAAAATTTTGTTGCTTTGGTTGATTCTATATTGCAAGCAATCCAACGCCTAAAATGTATGATACCTTCTGACATCGATAAAATGACCACTCTTTACATTTTGGAGGGAAGTAAACAACAGATAAACCATATTGCGCTTTTGATGCAGATGATTGTTATCCAAGGAGTTGTACCGTCTTCTTTCTCAATCAGATATCTCACTCCAATTCCATAGAAAGGTAAATTCAGTACCAAGTGCTCCTCCTTCTGCCCTACAACAGTGACTACTACCTTCTGTAAGCTTTTTGAGCTTCTGTTCATTGACCATCTCAACGCGAAATACTATGTTCCACCTTACTAATTTGGATTCCATCCACATCTCGGTTGTACCCACGCTTTGTCAGTTGTCGCGAACGCATTGATCGATGCTGATGCATCAGGTGAAACTCTCGTGTTGGCTGGGCATGATGTTCGTAAAGCGTTCGACTCTCTCATTCACGCCGCTGTGCTACTCCATCCAGCAAAACGTGGAGTGAGCCCCTCATATTACAGAGCCCTTCGAGACATGTATTATCGTCTTAAAGTTCGCCTAATACTTCACCCATTAGCTAAAGTTGATGGCTCTCAAGTCTACGTACCAACCCCTAATATTTTTGTCAATGTCGAAAAAGGTACCCGTCAATGGGCTGCTTCTTCCCCTTCACTCTTCAATAATGGAGTTCTTGATGCACAGTGAGCTATTCCCGCATCATTCATCTTGGCTGGTCTTGATTTATCTCTCGTATGTTATGCAGACCACATTCTGAATTTGAGCCGCACTATCCAGCGAATAAGCGAGATTTTCGCAACGCTAAAATCTGAGTATGCAAAACTAGGTCTTCAGTTCAATGCTGAAAAGTCCGAAGTTGCGTTCTTCAACTGGAAGTAAGCGTCGCCTGTGGATATTCCTCTCGGAAACAGTAGGATTAAGCCAGTAGATCATATCACCTACCTCGGTCTTCCCATTGGTTTGTCAATAATGCACACGCGACAACTATTAATTGCTCACATTGAGCATAGAGTTGGGTTATCATATGCTTCTTTTGTAACTAATAAGTTACAGTTCAACCGCCATCTTCTCTCGAAACTTTCTCTTGATCACCGTTTTGAAAAATGCTCAAAAATTGTGACAAGTCAAAAATTTGTTCAGTTTTCTTCCGATTCGCAAAATATCTTTTACGTTTTCTCTCTTGGAAGCGCAATTATTATCTAATTAGAAAATTCAGCATCGCTGACCCCATTATAGCTGTGGAAAAGCAAATTCGGGCTTATAATTCCCGTTTAATGAAGTTGAACCATCCCTGGTCGTCAGTACTGGTCCAGTAATTAAGATGTATTTGTTGTTTCTTTTTTTTAAGTTTTTTTTTCCGCGCTTAGTGTAATTGTTTCAGTTTTTTAAACTCATTGATGATTTAGTCTCTTTTTGTATGAGTCCAATTTAAGTGACGCTGGTTATTCTCAATTTTGGTGTCAATTTTTCTCTGATAATAAATTGCGTATATTACTAATAATTTAATTGTTTATTAATTATCGGTTCTTTTAAGCATTTTCGTTTAAGTAAAGTTGTAAAAGAATCCGTGATTGAATAATTTCCTTGTTTCTGTTATTTATGTATATTAGAGTAACTGGATCATTTGTTGAGAGTGATCCGAGTTCAAGACCACCGGGCGAAAGTGTCGTGTAATTGTTTTTACCGTTTCTTTTCAAATTTACACAAGTTGATATGTTTATATAATGAATATCTTTTTTAATTAAATGATTATTATTTGGGTTATTTTTTTTACCAATTGCGGCTTCATGCAATGATCTTCATATTGTTTATGTTTGTTCAGTATTTAGAAGCCTAAAAAACAGAAACATGTCGCGTACCTACAGAGCAGTATATAATTGAGTTTTTCTTTCTTGTTTTGTGTAATTTGTTCTAAGAGGTGATTTAGATCTTAGCTCCAGCGTTCGTCACTAAAAACCACATGTATAACTCCTAAGTTTATGTGTATTGCTTTTTTTTGCTTATTGCTCCGCCTTTTCCTTTTTTGGATGACGGGTTTTCCAATAAATATTAATAATAATAATAATTATAAATATTTTTTTTGCATTTTTGGTTTATCTACGTTTACATTAAAAATAGATAAAATATTTCAGAAAAATTGTTAATAGGTGAATTTTTTTTAACAAGCTTTACTAAACGATCTAAAATATAAACAGCTCAGCTTCTTTAATTTAAAGAAGTTCCTGGCTAAATAAGAGATATAAAGTTCCTTGCTTAGGAATCAGCTTGCTATAGCAAAATATTAAGGCTTGGTGTCAGGGTTGAAGCAGAAGCCGTTTATAATTTACTACCAAATATGTAACTTTATTTTCGTTTGGGATTTAATCACAGTAAATGTAATATAAGTAGTGAAAAGTCCCGTATAATGTTTCCACTTTTCTTTTCAAACGATCTGTAAAACCTTGGCGATTTTCGGGAGATGACTCTCAGGATTCGGTAGAATTTTCAGTAAGAATGTTTTTATTTTGTACTAAATTTTTGGAGGCGTCCGAGGGATTTACGAATGAAGTACAACATTCTAAAAGTTCAGTGTGCAGATCTACTGGAGCCAGCTGCGATTCCGGAAAGAAAAGAGGATTTTGTCAATCAACTTTGTCAAACATGACAAAGAGAAGCAGCTAAAAGCTCGACAAATGTTGAAATGTATCTAATTTTGAAATTTTATTTAGACTCTAAAGCTGTTTAATTAAGACAATTTTTTCATAAGCCCCAACTTTTTCTCAACCTTTCAGGCTCCAATCGACAGCCCGCTAAGTTCAGGACGGGGACAGAAAATCTGGACGAATCACACCGGGCCTTTAACCATTGGGTTTGAGTTAGGCGGATGCACTTTTTTTTTACCACCATCCCCAAACAGTTATTCACAAATGATAAAGGGAAAACGTAAAGTGATAGCTCATTAAAATTCATATAACTGAAAAAAAAGTATAAACATAAGTAAAACTTTCAAATACATCTACCGCATTACATTCATAATCTGTTTCTATCGCATGGCTTTTTATGTGAGCAGTCCACTCTGATCTTTCAGTAGCTCAGCTGTGCTGGCAGACGCTACCACTCCTTTTAGCCTCTTTCTGAGGGGCTGGTCAACCGTCAGTGCGTCTGCTGTAACTCCAGCTTGTTTCATTCCAAGTTTTGTCTGAATCGAGGAAGCCAGAGCTACCGCTACCAAACGATTTTGTCTGTCTTTACTTCCTTCAGTAAGCTGAGGAGTATTTCTGAAGCTGCGTTTGAAACTGGCAAAGAGAACAAGTATTGTAAAAAAACAGTGCTAAGCTTGGAAACCGTTTATTTCCACGATGGTCCCTCGCACTCAAAGCTGATTTCCAGAAATCCACGGCTGTCACAGTCGCTGTTTCATCATCATTGGCACTATCGAAATGTTCCCCCCAGCCTTTGTCAACGGCACTTCTCGACCATCCTGGCAACAAGTAGCATCTTAAATATGGGCCAAGGGTAGGTGGATTTAGTGACTTAGCATTTTCAGATTCAAGAGCTCTAACAACCTCATCGTCAAAACTGAATCTTTTCTGAATTTGAACGGTGGCCTCTTTATAAAACTCGCGAGCTGACAAATGAATTCTTTCAGTCTCGGATTTTGGCTTCTCCTTTTGGTCGTCAGGCTGATCACTGGTCAAGTTGACAATTTCTTCTGCCGCATCTAAGCCGAGGTAAATATTTTTCAGAGGGAGGTACTGCAAACTATTTTCAGGATCATTCCTTTTCTTCAACATACTTGGCGGTCGTGAAATTTACTGATAAAGTCTATACAAGTTTCACTGTCTCTTCTTTCGAAAGATGAAACAATGGGGCATCTGCTTGGAACATTGTATTAAACTCTGTTAATAATACAAGGATGAACATCTTAAAAATCATCATTACTTTCATAATTGGATTCTATAATGCATTACACACAAGCTCATTTCCATACGTGGGGTCCTCAAATTATAAATTCCTGAGATAAGTCTTCAGGGGTTCCCAAAGCTGAAGAATGTGTCTTACAAACGCATGAACTGAGAGCCATCTTGTTAGTCCATGCGCAAGAACTTTCAGCCGGTCCATGTAGAAAAAGTCCTGGAACTCTCCAAAAATCGTGACTCGTTTTGCACTGTTTGCAAAATGATTATAAATCGTCCTGCAAAGATCTTCCAAAGTTTTTAGAAGCTTTTTACAACCATAAGATGCCACAAGATGGATCAGGTGGCAACTTCACTTCATGACAGTAGCTCATGAGTAGTTTTCCGTTATAAGTGAAGAAACAGAGTGATGGGCCCCCCCATCATAAAGCTTGCAGTGTCACTGCAGAAACCAATCCAATTGGCCACTGGAACTCCATCTTTTTCCAAGACCTGCAGAGAATTCCTCAGTTTTGAGAACAACATTTCCGCAGTTCAGTCAGAGCACTCCATAAGGTCAATTAAATCCACCTCTGTTTCCAAATTCTCGTTTGAAAAACTAACACAGATGGCCCACTGTTTAGCAGTTGCAACATCAGTCGTCTCGTCAATTATGATTGAAAAAGGGTTCTTTTTCAGAGACTCCACCAGCATGTCCTTGTAATACACTAACAGGTCCTGGCAGACTATGTTCGTCATTTTCTGCCTACCCAATCTTACTTAATCAGTAACATTCTTATGTGGCTTTTTTTCAGGAATGGGATTGACTTGTCAACCAGCAAACGTACCATCTACGTCCTCTATGCAAGGCAAGAATACAAAGACCAATATGCAAGAAGGCGAACCGGCAAAGGACATGTTGGCATTGCAAGGAACAAATAAACTGAATTTAAATTTAACGATATTTCTTGTAAATAGACTATTCATCCAAAGAAAATAAATCCACATCATACATACAATTACAGTTATAACTTATTATCCTCAATATGTTTCACTGTTACATCTAATGTGTAATTAGAACTCATAATTCTAGATTTGGTATATTCTTCTTCTTCTTCTTCTTCTTCTTCTTCTTCTTCAGTGGTCCAGGTTTTTTTTTTAGAAACATGTTTGTTTGTTTGTTTTTCAGTACACGTTTATACGCATATAATCGCCTCTTTGTGATTCCAACTCAATTCCTTTTTTAGCCAAAAGGTAAATTAACATATTTCAACTCTTTAATTGCTATACGTCACCTCATTACCACCTCCCCTTCCTTCCCCAATGCTTTTACACTCCGTTCTTTTTTATCTGGCTTAAGTCGAAAAGGGAGATAATAGAATAATACCTTTTTTTCATTGAGTAAACTTTTTGATTTTTCTCACGTAGTTTTCAATTAAAGAGCTGGAACTTTAAATCAAACATGGATAGAATTTATGCCGAATAAATGTTCATTCCGATTATGTTCTATTAATTTTACATTCAATGTTTCAACATCATTTTATTTAAATTTAATTCATATGGAAGGAAAAAGCCTTCGTCATCATTCAAGCAACCCAAGATAATTCGAATAGTGGAAATAAAAATACCCCAACCAGTACACAATATAGGGAGTGCTTTTCTATTAACCGAAGATGAAGAAGTACAACTAATAGAATGTACCATTAGAGTTGAAAAATGGGATAGTTTCGTGAAGAACTGAGATCACCAAGCACAGTGTTACGAATTAGATCCCTATTTTGCCTTTTCTTTTTAAATGTTTTTTATACACCACTGTTTTTGTTCCAAGTAAAACCATTGTTTCTTCTGATTATGTTCTTTTCATTATAGTATTTTATTGATGACGATGATGACGATAGTGTTTGGGGCGCATTTCCTTTGGATGGAGAAGAAGCAAAGGCATTGTGTGATCTTGTTGAGGAAACCCCCTAAAACCGGTGATACAACAAGCTATTTCAACGAAATCCCCCCCCAACACCACATGTATCTGATGATATTATCAAATCAAACATTTCGTGGTAACAAACTGTAAGTAAGGAGCGACCCGGCTCAATCGTAACCGAAACTGTAGAAAACGAAATTTTGATACCAATATATACATCAAAAGAATTAAATTTTAATGCTGATTACAAATATGTAAGTTTCCTCATGTTTAGTTCTACCTACCAAAAGTTACGCGCCTGAGAAAATTTGGCTGATTTTCAAAAAAGGAGAAAAGACCCCCTAAAAGTTATAGAACCCTAATGAAAATCACAACATCATATTCAGCGTATCAGAGAACCCTACTGCGGAGGTTTCAAGCTTCTATCTACAAAAATGTGGAATTTTGCATTTTTTGCCAGAAGAAAGATAACGGATGCGTGTTTATTTGTTTGTTTGTTTGTTTTTTTTTCCCCCAGGGGTCATCGTAGCGACCCAGTGGTGCTAGAATTTCGCGAGAAGGTTCATTCAAACTGAAATTAAAAGTTCTAGTGCACTTTTTAAGTGACCCAAAAAATGCAGGGCAATTCGGCCCCCTCCCATGCTCATTTTTTTCCCAAAGTCACCCGATCAAAATTTTGAGATAGCCATTTTGTTCAGCAAGGTCGAAAATATGATAACTATGTCTTTTAGGATGACTTAATCCCCGAAAGTCCCCGGGGGGAGGGCTGAAATTTATGAACTTTACCCAATGTTAACAGATAGTATTAGTTATTGGGAAGTATACAGACGTTTTCAGAGGGTTTTTTTCTCGTAGTGGGGGAACTATCCAGTAGTATCATTATGGTAAATTTTCAATTTGATCGGTGAATGTTCTTCCAAAAAGTGTTTTTTGTGATTTCAAATAAAATTCAATGACTTTTTAATATTCTCAATACTCAAAGATCCAAGAAATATTAAGCTATATATTTACATATTAGGGGGTGAGGGTAAAGCATTACATATATTAAATACGTAGCCTGCAGAGTTCTAAGTGCCAAGGGCATAAAATAGAACCTTTTTTCCCTCCCCTCCCCTGAGCCCCTTAAATTGAAATATCTGGCTTCCTTGTACAGTCTATATAGCGCAGGTTTAAAGACGAGCGTTTTGTCTTATGAAACCACACAAAATTAGAAAAAAATGTGAAATGTTCCTTCACTATCTATGTAATAAGAATAAAAATGAAGAATTTTATACACAGTTTCAAGTGGTTATTTTTTTGTCAGCCATAGTTGAAAGCCTATTCAAAAAATGTCAGCCTATACCTTACCCTTTTTCCAAGAAAAGCAAAAAAGTAGAATTTGCGAGAAATATTGAGCTATATATTTGCATATTAGAGGGTGAGGGTAAAGCATTACGTATCTTAAATACGTAACCTGCAGAGTTCTAAGTGCCAAGGACATAAAATAGAACCTTTTTGACCTCCCCCTCCCCTGATCCCTCCTTAAATTGAAATATCTGGCTTCCTTGTACACTCTATAGCTCATGTTTTAAAGAAGAGCGTTTTGTCTTATGAAACCACACAAAATTAGCAAAAAAAATGTTAAATGTTCCTTTATTATCTATGTAATAGGACTAAAAATGAAGAATTTATACACTGTTTTCAACTGGTTATTTTTTTGTCAGGCATAGTTGAAAGGCCAATACCTTACCCTTTTCCAAGAAAAAGCAAACAAGTAGAATTTGCGAGAAATATTGAGCTATATATATTTGCATATTAGGGGATGATGGTAAGCATTACATAAATTAAATACATAACCTGCAGAGTTCTAAGTGCCAAGAACATGAAATAGAACCTTTTTTTGCCCTCCTCCTGGGGACTTTGGAGGATTAACTCATCATAAAAGACGTATTTATTATAATTTTAACAATGCAGAACCCCTAAACCCCA
Source organism: Artemia sp. Qi Xiang Cuo (assembly GCF_049724085.1). Classification (NCBI taxonomy): domain Eukaryota; kingdom Metazoa; phylum Arthropoda; class Branchiopoda; order Anostraca; family Artemiidae; genus Artemia; species Artemia sp. Qi Xiang Cuo. The sequence goes on along the minus strand of NC_142813.1, from coordinate 2,254,576 downwards.
AAAATTTATATATATATATATATATATATATATATATATATATATATATATATATATATATATATATATATATATATATATATATATATATATATATATATATATATATATATATATATATATATATATATATATGTTGTCCAAAACGGCTCCATATTTTTTCAAGAAATTTAGTTTCTTGGGATATTCTGACATATAAAAAAAATGATGTAGATAGGTCAGAAGTCTGAGAAAATTTGTTAAGAGCCTCAATTTTGATTTTTGGAAATGACATCATGTTCTATGTTAGTACATCATATAAGCATTTTCTTATATGATGTCATGAATAGAATAAATAAGATTATTGAGTTTCCAAAGCAACAGTTCTTTATATAATATAATGTCTGTTGCAAGGCCAAAAAACCGAAAATTTGCAGTTGCAGTTAGTATAAATGATGATTCTTTGGAACCAACACCTGAACAATGAAGCGTGATAAGATATGAAATTCTTCAACCTTGACCATCAATTGCGACAACACCAATACGGACAGCTAAAGCAAAGAACATTGCTAAGTTGTATGAAATAATCAAATTCCAAAAACGTGTCAAAAATGAAAATGAAGAGCAAAGACATGGGCGGTTAGAATATATGCGAAAATGACAATTGGAGCGTGTTAAAAATAAAAATGAACGGCAAAGACACGATCGGTTAGAAGAAATATGACACCGAGCAAGTGAGCGAGTCAAAAATGAAAATGAACAGCAAAGACCCACACGGTTAAAAGAACAGCGGCGACGAGTCAAAATTAAGATTGAAGAGCAATCAAATTCCAAAAACGTGTCAAAAATGAAAATGAAGAGCAGACATGGGCGGTTAGAATATATGCGAACATACACACACAGTTAGAAGACATGCGACACCGAGCATGTGATCAAGTCAAAAATAAAAATGAAGAGAAAATACAAAAATGGTTAGAAGAACAGTGGCGCTTGTCAAAAATGAAAATGAATGGCGTATACATGCGGTTAGAAGACACACGACACCGGGCATGTGAGCAAGTCAAAATGAAAATGAAGAGCAAAGACACTCGCGGTTAGAAAACATGCGACACCGAACATGTGAGCGAGTCAATGAAAATCAACCTGGACAGCGAGACTCAAAACCTGTCAAAAGTGAAAATGATAGCGATGATGATTGGGTTTGGGATTTTTACATGGATAAGGTCATCGATGCCTACATTAAAACAACAAAGGTTTGCCGATATGTATACAATAATGACGAAAGATAAGCCGAGGTAAAACGAACCAAACAAATTGAAAATGATAGCGATGATGATTGGGTCTTGGATTTTGATATAGATAAGGCATCAATGCCTACCATACCTTTGAAAATCAAAAAAATATGGACTAGATAAATCGTTGCAAGAAAAAGAAGTGTATGTCCCACTACCTGAACAATTTAAAGAAACAAAGATTTGGCGATATGTCTTTCCTAATGACAAAATACAAGCCAAGGCAAAAGAAGAAATTGTTGTCCGACCAACTAAATAATAATAATAAAAAAAAAGGTGGTCGTCAATGCCTACCATGCCTTTGAAAATCAAAAACCTGGACTAGATAAATCGTCTAAAAAAAAGAATATTTTTTCCCCACCATCTGAACAATTAAAAGAAACAAAGTTTCGGCGATACGTCTTTCATAATGACAAAAGACAAGCCAAGGCAAAAGTGAAAGGTCAATAAGAAAATAATGTAATTTTACAAAGGCACCACTTCAAATTTAAGGTCTTTAAGGTCTAATTTGAGGTCCAGCTGGACGTCATGACATCATAAAAAGGCTCAAATTGTCTATATCAAGAAGACAAGCGACAGTGAGAATCTATACATGAAGCCTGCCGCGTGCCGATTGCCAGGGCCTGGCGGCAAAACCACCAGACCCCCAGAACTATATATATATATATATATATATATATATATATATATATATATATATATATATATATATATATATATATATATATATATATATATATAATATATATATATATATATATATATATATATATATATATATATATATATATATATATATATATATATATATATATATATATATATATATATATATATATATATATATATATATATATATATATATATATATATATATATATATATATATATATATATATATATATATATATATATATATATATATATATATATATATACCTGGGGTACCAGATTAACAAACTGCTGTCGTAACTTTATATCCATAGAGGCTCCAACCGGAAAACAAAAAACCCAATTTAGTTTTACCACCAGCTTTTATTTTACCTCGAAAACTCTTTTCTATTTAAGCTTCGTTATTAATAGTCCCTTGTAGCAACTTGTTAAACTTGCTGAAAAATAGATTCTTAACAACAAAGGGCAGTTTTCTTTTGAGAATAGACCTCTCTTTGACCGCTTAATTGGGTTCCCGTGGAGCAGATTGGGCAGATTACATGAAGACTAAGTAATTAAATTATAGCAAATCTGGAGCTCTAAAGAACGTTATCCCCTTTGTTTTGTAGTTTGTTGAATTTGACTAATTTTTAAATGCAGTTCCAGGCAGGTGAGAAGGAATTTATTTTGGTAGACTCAGCGTTTCAGGGGGATAAAATATTTCTCACTCTACAGTTGAATATTTTAGATATGAGATGAGATATACAAAAGAAACACAAAAAAAAAGAAAACAAACACTATTTACCTTTGGCCTGCCAAAAAAGACAATAAGCTTGGAAGGGCCAGCAAGGTTATCACTCTCAGCTAATCAAAACTACATTCATACCGAGCTACTCAACACATAAGAAACTCAACTGATGAAGGAAGAAAGGTAAACAGAGAAAACGGAAAAGACAAGAAGAAGATTGAAAACAAAAAAAAATAACAGCAAAGAAAATCGGGGAAACAGCTTGAAAAGAATGACAACCTGGAGTGAGCTTCACATCAAATTCATTCACGAGATAAAAGAAACTTCTTTGGCCGTGATTTGAAAGCATGACTTAAATAATTAGCAAGTAAAAGCTATTCATGAGATTATTAGAATTAATTCTGCTAAATAAACGTATACAAAGTTACTGTTAATGTTGTTTGATTCATTATTGTTGTTATCATAGGCAGCGCAATCGCGCTGCCTAAGTAAAGAACGATGTTGGCACAATATATTTTTTTTTTTTTTCCTTTAGACCAGGACACTTCGTATCGGAGGAATTGTCGTAGAAACTTTGAAAAGGGCTCATTCGATTGGAAATTGGAATGGCTAGTGCCCTTTTTAATGGTCGAAAGTAGTTGGAAGGCAACTAACCCCCCTCTCACGTCCACCTTTCCCCCAAACACATCCAATCGAAATTCTGAGATAGCCATTTTGAATAGAGAATAATAGAGAATAGTTGTATTTCTGAGGAACCTTATTTCCTCTGATATATTTTTCTTATACTTACTGGGTATTTTATAGAAAAATTTTCCCGAGGTTTACGAGTTTTTCAGGGGCCAAATATAGCAAATTTACATTCTTTTTCATTTTTGAAGTTCCTGGTTTTAATGCACTTGACAAGTATGTTGATTTGATAGCAACAAGGATATCTTCTGAAAATCAGTTCAGAAAAAAAAACTAAAAAAAAATTGTCATGTACACTAGATAAGTTACTTTTACCAAGTCCGTTTAAAATTCGCTTAGCACTGTCCGCAAGGACAATTGACACAACCCAATAGTAACCGAAACTCTAGAAAACGGAATTTTTATAACAATAGGCACGCCAAAATAATTTCTTTTATGCTGATTCTAAATATATGAAATTCATTAAGTTCAATATTACTCATCAATAGCTATGAGCCTGAGAAAAATTTGCCTGATTTTCGAAAAAGGGGGAAACATCCCCAAAACTAAAACGATCTTAATAAAAATCACACCGCAGTAAACCCTGATGTAGAGGTATCTTTAAAGATGTGGAATTTTGTATCATAAGCAGCGCAATCGCGCTGCCTAAGTAAAGAACGATGTTGGCACAATGTGTTTTATTTTCCTTTAGACCAGGGCACTTCGTATCGAAGGAGTTGTCATAGAAACTTCGAAAAGGACTCATTCGATTGGAAATTAAAATGGCTAGTGCCCTTTTTAATAGTCGAAAGTGATTGGAAGGTAACTAACACCCCTCTCACGTCCACCTTTCCCCCAAACACATCCAATCGAAATTCTGAGATAGCCATTTTGTTTAACGTAATTGAAAGATCTGGAAATTAGGCCTTTGAGGATGACAACCCCCCCCCAGAACCCGCAGGGCAAGGTTTGTAAGTAATGCCCGAGGGCATATAAGGTTTATGGAGAAAGCGTTGTCGTAGAAACTTTAAAGAGGGCTCATTCGATTGGAAATTGAAATGGCTACTGCCCTTTTTAATAGTCGAAAGTGACTGGAAGGCAACTAACACTCCTTCCACGCCCACTATTTCCCCAAACACATCAAATTCAAATTTTGAGATAGCAATTTTGTTCAACGCACTTAAAAGTTCTGTAAATTATACCTTTGAGCAGGACATTCCCTCCGCAGTGTTCAAGGCAAGGGCCATAAGTTACGCCTCGGGGGCATATAAGGTTTTCATTGAAATCTTTCTCGTAGAAGCTTCAAAAAGGGTTCATTCGATTGAAAATTCAAAAGGCTAGTGCCCTTTTTAAAAGCCAAAAGTGATTTGAGGGCAACTGACCCCCTCTCACACCCACCTTTTTCCCGAACACATCCAATCAACATTTTTAGATAGCCATTTTATTCAACGTAGTTGAAAGTTTTAGAAATTGGGTCTTTAAGGATGACAACCACAACCCCCTACCCCTCTAAAGCCCTCAAGCGAAGGGCTGTAAGTTATGCCCTTGGGGCACATAAGTTTTTTTTTATAGAAAGCGATGTTGCAGAAACTTCAAAAAGGGCTCATTCAACTGGATACTGAAAGGGCTAGTGCCCTTTTTAATAGTCGACAGTGATTGAAGGGCAACTAATCCCCCTGTCCGGCCCACCATTTCCCCAAACACATGCAGTCAAAATTTTGAGATATCCATTTTGTTCAACATCAAAAATTTTCAGATAGCCAATTTGTTTAACGTAGTTGAAAATCTGGAAATTAGAAATGGAATCGGAGGACGAATAGCCCCCTCCCCCCTCACGCCCATCATTTCCCCAAACACTTTCGATTAAAATTTTGATATGATCATTTTGTTGAAGGTAGTAGAAGGGTCCGAAAATTGTGTCCTTGAGTATGACGACCCTCTACAACCCCCAGTGCTAAGATTGTAAGTTATGTCCTGGGGGCATAAAAGGTTTTTATAGAAAGCGTTGTTGCAAAAACTTTAAAAAGGGCTATTTTTTTTGGATATTGAGAGGCCTATTGTCCTTTTTAATGGTCAATAGTGATCAGAGGGAGAATCACCCCCCCCCCCCCGCCCATGATTTTCTCAAATATTTCCGTTCAACATTTTGATATATCCATGTTGTTCAACGTAGTATAAAGGTGTGGAAAGTTGAGGAGGCCCCCCCTCCGATAGCCCTAGCGACAAGGGTCGTAAGTTAGGCCCTTCGACATAAAAGGTTTTATAGAAAGTTTTGTCGTTGAAGCTTCAAAAATGGCTCATTCGATTGGAAGTTGAGAGGACTAGTGCTCTTTTATTAGTCGAAAGTGATCAGAGGGCAAATCCCCCCCCACGCCCATCATTTTCCAAAACACTTCAAATCAAAATCTGAGATGGCCATTTTGTTCAACGTATTGAAAGAGCTCCTTCGGAGGGCAAGTAACCCCCCTTCCACGCCCACCTGTTCCCCAAACACATCCAATCAAAATTTTGAGATAGGCAATTTGTTCAACATAATTGAAAAGGCCGATAAAATATGTTTTTGAAGATGACACCCCCCCAGCAGCCCTCAGGGCCAGGGCTTTAAGTTATGCCCTTTGGGCAGATAAGGTTTATATAGAAAGACTGATCGTATATACTTCGGAGGGGGGCTCATTGGATTGGTAATCGGAAGTTCTAGTGTCCTTTTTAAGATTGAGAGTGATGGAAGGGTGAATACCCCCCCCCCCTCCCCACAGCCTCGTATTGTTCTTATAGAAAGGGTTGTCGTAGAAACTTCAAATTGGGCTTTTTCAATTGGAAATCGAAAGAGCTAGTGTCCTTTTTTATAGTAGAAAGTGTTTGGAGGACAACTAATCCCCCTCTCACGCCCACCATTTCCCCACACACATCCAATCAAAATTTTGAGATAGCCATTTTTCAACGTAGTTGAAAGTTCTGGAAATTAGGTCTTTGAGGATGACTCAAAGTCAGTTTACTTTGAGGATGACTTTGAGGAAAACTCAATGAATTTGAGGATGACTCAAAGTCAGAGGCTTGTGCCCTTTTAAATAGTCGAAAGTGATTGAAGGGAAACTAACCCCCTTCTCACACCCACCATTTCTCCAAACACATTCATTAGAATTTGAGGTAGCCATTTTGTTTAAAGTAGTTGAAAGATCCAGAAATTATGTCTTTGAGGATGACAAACCCCCCACAACCCCCAGGGCAAAGATTGTAAGTTATTTCCTGGGGGCATCCGAGGTTTTTATAGAAAGGATTGTCGTAGAAACTTCAAAAAGGGCTTATTAAATTGGAAATTCAGAGGGCTAGTGCCCTTATTAATATTCAAAAGCAATCGGAGGGAAATGCCCCCCCCCCGCGCCCATCGTTTCCCCAAGCACTTCCGATCAACATTTTGATATAGCCATTTTTTTCAACGTAGCAGAAGGGTCTGGAAATTATGTCTTTGAGTATGACAACCCCCTTCCCCCACAACCCTCAGGGCTAAGGTTGTAAGTTATGTCCTGGGGGTGTATGAGGTTTCTTTTAAAAAGCGTTGTCGTAAAAACTTCAAAAAGGGTTCATTCGATTGGAAATTGAGAGGACTATCGCCCTTTTTAACAGTCGAAAGTAATTTGAGGGAGAATCACCCCCCCCCCTATGCCCATCATTTCTCCAAACATTTCCGATCAATATTTTGATATGGCTATTTTGTTCAAGTTAGTTGAAAGGTCTGGAAATTATGTCTTCGAGGATAACAAATACCCAAACCCACAGGGGAAGGGTTGTAAGTTATGACCTAGGGGCATTTAATGTTTTTTATGGAAAGCATGGTCATATAAACTTCGAAGGGGGCTCATTGGATTAGTAATTAGATGCTCTAGTACTCTTTTTAAGAGTCAAAGTGATCATAGGGCAGCTACCCCCCCCCCACACACACAAAAACATGTCGTATGTTCCCGAAATGTATCTAATAGAAATTTTGACCATTCTATTCAATGGTCTAACTAGTCTAAATATCATATAGCAAGGCTTTTGAGGTTGAAACAAACCCTAGAGATTAAGGGCAAGGGTTGTAAGTTGTGCCAGAGGGTTATTTAAAGTTTTTATGGAAGGTATGGTTGTTTATTTTTCGGAGAGGCTCAGTCTTATTCCCTGAAAAAGACTATGTCAGTATAAAACGAGCAGAAATTAATTAAAAAAACTTTTCACAAAATATATTTTTTTTAAGTATAGAAGGCCATTAAACCCAAAATGAACAAAAATAGAATCAAATGATCTACCAAGCATAAAACTACCACAAATCAGCATCAATAAATAAATGAAACCCAAAAAACAGAAATTTAAATAAACAACAGAGTCAAACTAAAAACGAGCAGAAATTAAAATACGTAGGGGTCTAAACCCCTATGCTTTCTAAAAGCCAGAATATAATTTGTACTTTACTAAAAAAATTCTTTTAAATGTTTTCATTTTATAACTTTAAGATATCAAAAATTAATTAGTATTTTAAGGAATAAATATTAGTATATGTATATTAAACTGACAATGACCATTTTTTCATTAAATTCATTTGAATTTTTTCAGGGAAGTGCAAATTTTATTCTGGCTTTTAGAAAGCATAGGGGCTTAGAACCCTACACATATTAATTTTAATTCAAAATTCTTTTAAATGTTTTTACTTCTATAACTTCAACAAAACAAAATTAATTGATATTTTAAGGAATAAATATCAGCATATTTATATTAAACTGACAATGCACATTTTTTTTTTCAGTAAATTCATTTGAATTTTTTGAGTAAAGTACAAATTATATACTGGCTTTTAGAAAGCATAGGGTTTACAACACTGCTCAAATTAATTTCTGCTCGTTTTGAGTTTGACTTATTTTAATTTCTGCTTGTTTTGGTTTTCATTTTTTTTTTAATGCTGATTTGTGGCAGTTGTACGCTTGGTAGATTATTTGATTCTATTTTTGTTCATTTTGGGTTAAATAGACTTTTTTACTTTTTTTTGAAAAATTTATTTTGTGGCAAAAGTTTTTTTAATTAATCAGAAACAAGCTCTAGCGATGCCTTGGAATAGAGCCACCACATTCCTTCAAATTGTTATTGGTATTTAATCTCGCCATATTGTATGGTAGGAAAGGTTGTAAAATCGTAGAAGGGTAGGTACGAATCGTAGAATCGTAGAAAAAATAACAGATTTTGTTCCTTTTTTATACAAACTAAAAGCTGTTGGAAGGTAGTTAAACCTCTTCCATGCCTTTAATAACACCCCCTCCCCTGTAGCCACCAACCCATCTAATACAATTTCTTAAGAAGATGTTTCACTCAGAATATTAAACAAGTTCAGTAAGGATGCCTCCAGAGATGATGTAACCCTGGCAGCATTCAAGGCAGAAACCATAAATTAGGCAAGTTGTCAATTGTATACAAATAGGTTTTAAGGTGAAAAAAGAGGAAGGAAATATATGATCTTAGGTGACTGATAAATTCCAAGCTTTCTGGGGGGGGGGGGTTTCCCGACCAAGAGGATCACACATTTTGTTAGGTAGTGACCACGACTAGTGCCAGGGGGGCTTGAAATGCGCCAAAATAACAATTGTCTCTATTCAGTTTGAAACTTATAGCTAAAAATTCTGATGTCAAGAGAAAACTAATAGACACAAAATTAAAAAGTTCTGAGGTAGGGCCCCACCATAATTTTTGCCAAGGCATATTAAAACGATTTTTGCGCTTGGCTTGTATCATTAAGTTCTTGGCATAAGGGAACTTAAATGCAGAATAATAATGTAAAATAAATATTACTTCCCCCTGAAAACAGGGAGCAATAATCTTATAATTCGGAAGCAAGCCTGTTAACTCGCAATGCTAATCGGTGGACATAGCCAAATTCACTAGGAAAAAAGGGTCTAAGCCCTAGAAATATCAATATTAATTAACTTAATATTAATACTAATACATAATATTAATTATTTAAAGAAGGGGTTCAGATCAAAAAAGGGTTCAATAAAATTCTTAATGGTTCTTACTCTCTAGGAAGCTCTTGAAAGAACCCAGGGAACTGATTGATCTGTATTCATTATGCCTTATGGTGCGAAATTATCAAACAGTTCGTGGTAACGAACTGCAAGAAAGGAATGACTTGTCTCAAAATAGTAACTGAATACTGAAACTCTAAAAAAACAGAATTTTGATATCAATAGATACATAAAAAGAATCAGGTTATGATGCTGATTCCAAATATACAATATTCATCAAGTTTAGTGTTATCCATCACAACTTGAGAGCCTGAGAAAATTTGCCTGTTTTTTTTTTATTTTTGAGCCCTACTGTACAAGTTTCAAGCTCCTATATACGAAATGTGGAATCTTGCTATTTTTGCCTGAAGAAAGATCACATAAATATGCGTGTTTATTATATTTATTTACTTTTTTTGTTCCTTTTTTCTCCAGGGGTAGTCGTAGCGAAATAATGGTCCAAGAAAATCGGGAGAGGATGTATTCAAACGGAAATTAAACCTTCTATTGCCTTTTTTAAGTGAACAAAAAGATTGGCCAAGAAAATCGGGAGAGGGTGCATTCAAACGGAAATTAAAAGTTCTATGGCTCTTTTTAAGTGACAAAAAAGATTGGAGAGTAAATAGTCCCCCTCCCACGCCCCTTTTTCACCAAAGTTATCTGATCAAAATTTTGAGAATAGATATTTTGTTCAGTATAGTTAAAAGATCAAATAACTATGTCTTTAGGGGTAAAATACCCCCTCGAAGTCCATGGGGAGAGGCCTGTAAATTATGAAATTTGCCCATTGTTTAAGTATAGTATTTGTTATAAAGATATATGCAGGTATTTTAGGGAAGGGGGGATTTTGTGCTTGGGGTGGATTTCCATAAGGAAAATTATCCTTGGGGAGGGATATTTTCGGGAGGGGGTTGAATTTTCGAAGAGAAATTTTACACTGGGGGGATTGACAGAATTCCTATATCAAATTCTTTTTAATTGTTTTATATTCTCTTTGCCAACTCAATTTTGTCCGTGGAGATGTTCCGGGAGAATTATTCGGGGGCTATTTTCCGCGTGTTTTGATCTCTAGGAAAATATTTCAATGGAAGGAGGCAGTTCCGGAGTGATCGAGAAACTGATTGGAAATTAAAGTCTTTTTAAAATGAAAGTATGCTAGGGAGAATTTTTCAGGCTAAATCGTCAACAAGAAATTTTAGGGCGGGGATTGTCAGCGAAGATGAAGTGTCTGGAGAGAATTTGACTGGGGGGGGGGGGGTGCACTTCACTTTGGATGGAACTTTCACGGAGGAGTTTCCAGTGAGAGAGAAGGGTATATTTCATGGAGGGTAAGCCAGATTTGGCGGCATTATTTGAAAAACGATCAGAAATTAAATAACAAAATAACAAGTTTTTGTTAACTGAAAGTAAAGAGCAACATTAAAACTGAAAACGAACAGAAATTATTCCATATACGAAGGGTTTCTCCACCTTGCTCTTTACGCTAAAGTTGGATTTACGCTAAGTGCTCATTTCAGAGGAAATTGCTAAATATTGTGATTTTTTTAAATAAAAAAGGAAATATTAAAATAAAATACAATTTTAGAAAAAAACTGCAGCACGTATACAAGATAATTTAAAATAAGTATGTTCATGGTTGAAGCAATAGCTCCAACCCAGTAAAGAGCTATTAACGACCCATAGTAACCAAAATCTTATGTTTCTAAAAAACCTGCCTAATCAGAAAACATTTCTATTTGTATTGTATTAACAACTATTGTTTCAATTAATTCAACCCGGTAAAGAGCGATTGACGGCCCATATTAACCAAAATCTTATGTGTTTAAAAAAACATGTCTAATGAGAAAATATTTCTATTTATTAAGGAATGACAACTATTGTTTAAATTAATCTTAATAGTAAAATGTTATTTTGAAAACGGATTTACAGGAATTTTGAAAAAAAGAACCTAAAACACTTCGGATCGAAATAAAAGGTACACCATTGGAATTGCCATTGTCGAAAACCCTCTGCAAGGAAATTACAGCCCCTAGCTTTGATCAATTAGGAAAACTACTTTTTGCATGCATAGCACTGATGTGTCAAAGTTTGTTCTGTTTTTTCCTTTTTTCACCACTAGCTGTTTAAGGGCTCATTGAAAAGCTTCTTTTTTTTATCTAATCGCTTCTTATAAATTTGATCTGATATCACTATCATAAAGTGCTATATGACACGTAAAAAGTGCACTTTGGGTACCATTTTCAGAATAGAAAGGCTTAAAGAATGAAAAGGGCACAATCAAAGTTTCCAGGTTCAAAACCCTAAGCTTGAAATTTATAATCCCTCCTCTTTAGTGCAACCCATCTCATAAAAATTTTAATTGATTAGATAGAGCATATATGAAAAACCTTTATATCTTTTCTTCAATTCACTTTCCAGTTCATGCACTAACACCTTCAGTTGTAGTTGCGAATTATTAAATCTTGAATCATTTGCTCATTTCTGTTTTACGTTTTTTCACATTTTGTTGTGCAAATGATTTATCTCTCCTAAAATGCTGAAGCCCAAGAAGCAAAAAATCACATTATACTTTCTTCTAAGAAACTCCAAGTTTTCCGCAGTAATGTAGCAATAAGTTGCAACATTGATGACAGTAATTTTTGTAAATTGTATTACAGATACATTGTATACGTTGTATTACATATACATTTATTACAGATAATTGTATTACAGATACGTTGTATTACAAATATTACAGATACAAAATACAAAATTCCTTTAATGTCCTTTAGTTTTATAAAATCCCCATAGATTTCAAATAGGACAGTATTTTGCAAACAACGATATTTTTTATTTTCAGCGTCTGAAAGATACCTAGGATAATATTGAAACAAAAATCTTCATGTAAGGATTTTTGTTTATTTTTTTAAAACCTTAAAAACGAACTAAAATTAATTAAAACCAAGGGCGGATCCAGGATTTTTTTTTTTCGGGGGGGGGGGGGTTTACTAATTTTTGAATTTTTTCGGGGGGGGGGGGGGTTTACTAATTTTTGACTCAGTTTTCGACTAATTTTACTGATTTTTACCTAGGTTTTACTAATTTTAGACTTATTTTCTACTCGGTCAAAAATTTCGGGGGAGGGGGTCCAAACCGGGTAACCCCCCTGGATATGGCCTACGGATACGGGCTTGGATACGGCACTAACCTAACCAATAAGTTTTTTTTCTGATGGAAATAAAGAGAAAAGATAAAACTTAAAATGAACAAAATGTATTGCAGAACAGAATTGCGGATATATGCAATATATATCTGCAACATTGATTAAAATAAACTGATTCGTACCATTGATAAGATTCTAAAAAGCTACTTTTTGGTATCTTGGAAAGTGGTCAGGTTGAGAAAAAATAAGCCTTTCAGTAATGAATCCAGGGCCAAAAACATACTAAGAGAAGGTATTGCCAAGTTACTATGTTAACCCTCTTCTGATTTCTAAGTTTTAGAAATTTGCCTACAGGACTCGTTTTAAGTTTCAATATTGTTCCTTATATTCGGTAGAAATCTTAATTATCTTAAAAACGCTCAATTTCTTATTTTTAAAAATATTCTAATTGATTGATTGGAAAAGTACATATCTCTGCTAATTAGAACAAAACTGGCAATTCACTTTTAATGAAGAAGACCCCCAGTGGCAAAATTTTAGCAATAGAAGGTGCCAAATTAAAAAAATAGCATGGGGGAAAAATCAATAAAAAGTAAGCTAAGAGCTTGTGGTACTGAGCAGCTCAGGAAGGTATAGCTTTTTTGAGGGTGTAGTTATCTTTAGTAACCAACAGACTGTTAATGTTCAAACTTTTATAGTTTAAATAATTTTTTTTAACTGAAAGTAAGGAGCGAAATTAAAGCTTAAAACGAACAGAAATCATTCCGTATATGAAAGGGGCTTTCCCTTCCTCAACACCTCGCTTTTTACGCTAAAGTGTTTTTATTATTTAAAAAGCTGAGTTGTGAGAAAGAGTCAAACTTTAGCGTAAAGTGCGAGACATTGAGAAAGGCACTAGAAATTTTTATTTACGTTCAAGTACACACTCTCTCGATCTTCTAGGACCATTATTTCAATACGATTACTCTTGAAAAAACAAACAAAAAAAAAAACAAATACACACACATCCGTAATCTGTCTTCTTGCAAAAATAGCAAAATTCCAGATTTTTGTGTATAGGAGCTCGAAACCTCTACAATAGGATTCTCAAGTACGCTGAATATGATGGTGTGATTTTCATTGAGATTACTTGAATTTTATTGGGTGTTTTTCCCTTATTTCAAAAATCAGGCAAATTTTCTCGTAGCTTTTAATGGGTAGGAAAAGTAATCCATTGATATAAATTCCGTTTTTTAGAGTTTTGGTTAGTATTGAGCCGAGTCACTCCTTACTTGCAGTTCGTTACCACGAACTGTTTAACGAATATTTTGTCAAATTCAACCAACTATCTTTGCTTATTTATTTTCACGGTTCAACGTGGCAACACTGACGTAAACGTGATACTGCACTAAAAATTCCCTGATTTTGAAAATTCAAAACAAACAATCATATCCTTTGTACTTTAAGTGACTATAAACTATAAATTTTAAAAGTCAATTTTTGTTTTCATTCTCTTACGCCAATTTTGCCAGCTTTTTGATTCAGAAAGATACCCTCAGTTATTTTTGCTTGTGCATTTGTCTCTGAAAAATGACTTGATTCTCAATTATAACTGCTTTATTCGAAAGATGGATTGATCTTCGCTGGGTGAAGTTTAAAAGTTAATGACTTGGTTTAAAGAATACTGGAGTTGCCCCCTTAGAAAAATTAAAATAGCCCCTCCTACACTAGGTCCCACGGGTCACACTTTGTCCCACGCGAGGAGCCTTGGGTCCAATACAAGAAAACAGTAATGTTCCCTTGTTTCAAGATCTGTATGGACAGCCATAGCTTATTTTTCCATTCACACCCTTTTTTATTTTTTACTATCCATTGGCTAGTTGCTCAGACAAGAAGCAAGCGCGGTTCCCAAATCTGAAGGGTGTATAATAAAACATAAGGAGTGGATTAATTCAGTACAATACGAGTAGTCAGCTTAATATACGACACTAAGGATCTGTAAAATACAAAAGGGATATTTGGCATCGTATAATTGTAGTAAGTTTGACCTTAAGCTTTTATGTTTCTATATGTAACGGGCCAAAACCCCAAAATCTATTAATAACAAAGGTAAAGCAGTGTGTCCATAAGAAGTCGACACCATTGTTGCCAACTTGGTACAACTGCATCATTTTTGGTACAATTTGGAGGTCCTGGTGCAATACGGCACATTTGGAAATATTTTGGTACAGTTTTACATGCTCTTTTCTGACTCGGATATCTGTTCAAGCTAAAGTTTATAGAATATTTTCTTCTTGTTAGGGAAAACTTTTAACCTGATGTTCAGATGTTGCAAATTAATCTCTTGTGGCACCATTTTAGTCGGAAAACTCATACAATCATTTCAAAGCGTTAGCAACCCTAGTTGGTACTGCTATTTCAAAACAAAATCATAATCAAGCAGGTTTGAGCTAATACATTTCTGAATGCTGGTGTTTTCACCTAATATTCTCTGGTAGTGCAGTGACTTGATCAGAGCCGGGCAATAAGAGTCCCGGGGTTCGATCCTTGCTGCCACAAGGCTGGGCAAAAGACTTGCTGCCGATTCCTATAAAAAGAAACCTGACGACTGAAACGTCGATAAGTGTCAACAGATTATTCACCAACGATGGCTTCGGACTGTATTTATCCTTTTTTCACCTAATGAATGTCTTTTGTGACATACAACTCAGTGCTAAAAACTGCACAGAAAAAGAGAGGCAAGGCCACAACAATGTTTTAATTATATTAAGTAAATGAAAAAACAAGTTTTTTTTAAACTGAAAGTAAGGAGCGACATTAAAACTTAAAACGAACAGAAATTATTCCGTATATGAAAGGGGCAGTCCCCTGCTCAACGCCCAGCTCTTTACGGTAAAGTTTGACTCTTTCTCACAACTCTGCATTATAAATTAATAAAACAAAAACTTTAATGTAAAGAGCGGGGCGTTGAGCAGGGGACAGCCCCTTTCAGATCCGGAATAATTTCTGTTCGTTTTAAGTTTTAATGTCACTCCTTACTTTCGGTTAATAAAAACTTGTTTTTTTTTCATTTAATATCTGAACATTTTTGAATTAATGCACGTTTTGAATTTAGCTCACCGTACATGAATAATTAAAACGAAATTTGCATATTAATTTTACTTTTTTTAAACTAATAATAACCTTATAATAGCCTAAGCTGATTTTTGTTCCAGTTGTTTAAGAATGACTCCTGAATCACAAATACCGTTTAAATTGAACAATAACCTCTTTTAAAAGTTATAAAAGAAGCTTTAGCGTAAGAGCGAGCTATTGAGGAAAGGTAACCCATCTCATATACGTAATATTTTCTGTTCCTGTTAAGTTTTAATGTTGCTTCTCACTGTCAGTTGAAAAACTTGTTTTTTATTTAATTACTGATGGTTTTTAAATAATATACGGGAATCCAGCTCTCCTTCCATTGAAAATTCATTCCCCCACGCAGAAATTATATCCATGGAAAGATTCTCCCACGTAACTTAAATTAGCGATATTTGCGGAACTAATTTTGTAAACCATAGTAACGAAACGGTCAAAGAGGTCGAAACTATTTTTATGAGAATGAAAGTCACAAGTTGAGCAATTCTCAAATCACTGAAATGAATGAAAAAAAATCTTTAAAAGATATATGTAATAATTTATGTTTCTTTTAAGTTTTAATGTTATTCCTTACTTTCAGTTGGAAAGAACTTGTTTTTTTTTTTTTTAAATAACAACCACAATCCGAGGACATACAATATCTTTGGTTTATTATCACATAGAATCATAGTTATGAAGCTTCTTAAGGTTAAATTAAATGCTAAGATTGGCCGGAAAATAACGCTAACAAATTATTACTTCTATCGACCATTGTTTAACAAAATTTGAACTTTAGCGTAAAGAGCGAGGTATTGACGAGAAGGGTAACTTCCTCATATAGGTAATATTAGTGGGTTCGCCCCCTCGTCAATACCTAGCTCTTTACGCTAAAGTATAAATTTAGTTCCAATTCTTTAAGAATGACCCTGAATCACAAAGGCCGTTTAGTTACAATAAATACCTCTTTTGAAATTACTAAAAATACTTTAGCGTAAAGAGCGAGGTATTTAGGAGGGGATGAGCCCACTCATATACGTTATAATTTCTTTTCGTTCTAGGTTTTAATGTTGCTCCTTAATTTCAGTTGAAAAAAATTGTTGTTTTTTTGTATTTAATTTATGATTGTGTTTTAAATAAAGCTGGGAAATCCAGCGCACCCTTCATGGAAATTCTCTTCCCCCGTGAAAAATCCTTCCATTGGAAGATCCTCCCACTTAACCCAATCCCCCTGACCCCCCCTAACCCACCAGAAAAAATCTTCC
Organism: Artemia sp. Qi Xiang Cuo; assembly: GCF_049724085.1. Taxonomy (NCBI): domain Eukaryota; kingdom Metazoa; phylum Arthropoda; class Branchiopoda; order Anostraca; family Artemiidae; genus Artemia; species Artemia sp. Qi Xiang Cuo. The sequence goes on along the minus strand of NC_142813.1, from coordinate 2,237,717 downwards.
CCTGAAAACGTTTATATACTTACCAATAACCAATACTATATATAAACAATGGGCAAACTTCATTACTTGCAGCCCTTCCCCTGGGGATTGGGGGGGGGAATTAAGTCGTCCTCAAAGACATAGTTATTAGATTGTTCGACTATGCTGAAAAAAATGGCTATTTCAAAACTTTGACCCGGTGACTTCGGGGAAAAAATGAGCGTGGGAGAGGCTGCCCTCCAATTTTATGGTCACTTAAAAAGTGTACTGGAACTTTTAATTTCCGTTCGAATGAGGCCTCTCGCAAAATTCTAGGACCGCTGGGTCGATACGATGACACCCCTGGAAAAAAAAAATAAACACCCATCCGTGATCTTTCTTCTGGCAAAAAATACAAAATTCCACATTTGTGCAGATTAAAAGCTTGAAAACTCTACAGTAGGGTTCTCTAATGCGCTGAATCTGCTGGTGTGATTTTTATTGAGATTCTATAACTTTAAGGGGGTCTTTCCCCCTTTTTTCGAAATAGGGCAACTTTTGATGAGTTGGAATAAACTTGATGAAACTTATATCTAAAAACAGCATACAAATCCAATTCTTTTGATGTATCTATTTGTATCCAAATTCCGTTTTTTAGAGTTTCGGTAACTATTGAGCCTTATCGCTCCTTACTTACAGTTTGTTACAACGAACTATTTGAAACGCCTTCTTAAATGACTAGGAAGTTTGAATAAAAAATATAAATGAAGTGTCAAATGAAATGAAATATTAAATGAAATGAAATGTCAATTTCATTCTATTTTTTCTTCATTGTTTCTTCAGTGACAAATGAAATGTCGGAACATTGCCCTAATTCAACCTTGTTCGGTGGTTTCTGAACTTATGGTTGCTTACACTTGTAGCGCGAAACCAAGCGAGAAAGATAAGATTTTAGGAATAAAATAAAAATGTAAAAAAAAAACAAACAAAACATCCAACTTGTTAGATACTTGCTGGCTTTGCTATATTTTATTTCTATAATATCTAAATCCATAGTCAAGGCAACCAGCAATAAAGCATAACTTAACTCTTATCTCTCTTGGTCCTTTAATCTCTCTGGTTGTTTTTCTCTCTAGAGCCTGTTGGGTTCTGTGGTTTCAAGTATCAACTGGGGTGTCGTAGCTAGAGAACAAAACTTGAAGACATGGATTGAAAAACTTCCAGTTACAAAATATATTTGAAATCGACGTACCACTGAACGTGCTGAACCAATGATCGGCCGTTTTGCATTGTACATCTTGCACTCCAATCTTAATATATTCCGGTTAACGCCAGTGAGGGTTCACCGAACTTGGCACTAAAGTACCAACCGCTTACATAAATGGTCTCACTAGGTCCAGGCTCTTCTACCTCATGCTCTATGACGCCATATTTTTTTCGTTCGGATGATGCTCGGGCCTCTGGCCCTTGCATGCTTATCATTTTGTTTTAGCACTATTTTTGCTTTGAACTTTGTTGTTTGTCCGGTTTTTTTTTGTGTTTTCAAAAATATTATCTTTAAATGCTTCGATTGTGTTTTGAATCAGTTGCATCATCCTTGAAACAACAAGAATAAAATACTTACAATCTCTTAACCCCAACACGTATTACAATTTCCGCAGTTCTTACCCTGCAATACTAGGATGTTATTATTGCAGAGTTCCTAAAAGTTCATAAGAAACTAAGCTTTTTGAAGGAATAAGGCTCTATAATTGAATAAGAAGAAAAAATAGGAATAAGTTTGTATGGTTTAGGGAAATAATCAGAGACAGGGAACAACATCTTGGAATGAAAGTCGGGCGTATAAAAAGCGGATGTTTTGACTTCGACGATGAAGTTTAAACTAGACCTTGGAAATACCTATATATTATTGTTTATAGAGGGTTAAAAGTAAGTTATTATTATTATACCTTTGAATATTCAGAATGTTATAATTATTTTCATAATGATAAAAAAAAACCTTTGCAGTGACTTTAATCACTAATAATTAAAAGTACACCGTGTTTAACACCTATTAATTACGACCATATGACTCATCGGTTCCATTATTTCCCTCTTTATACTGAAGTCAAAAGCTTCAGTTTTAGATATATTAGCAATTTAAAATAGTCTAATGTGGACACAGTTTTTTTTAACTACTCTGTTTTAATGCACTTTTCCCTTTTCTTACCTTCTTGCATTTCATCCACCTTCTTATATTAAGACTATAGGTTGGCAACAGTACTTGTAAAGCTATTTAAGTTTTACATATAGCCTATTTAGCAATATTTTTTGACCGGTCAAAAAAAAAGTTTAAGTTCCCATCTTCAAAAATGTGGAATTTCATATTTTTGTCAAAATAAAGGTCCGGATGAGTGTTTATTTGTTGTTGTTTTTTTCCCAGGGGTGATCGCATCGAACCAATAGTCTTAAAATATCGGAAAAAGGGTGTGTTTTAACGGAAATTAAAGTTCTAGCGCCATTTTAAGTGACCAAAAAGATTGGAGGGCAACTAGCCCCCTCCCATCCCTTTTTCCCTCAAAGTCATCCAATAAAAATTTCGAGATAGCCATTTTGTTCAGCATAATTGAAAGGCCCAATAACTATGACTTTGGAAATAATGTGACACACACCCCCCGCACTCCCCATAGACCCTAGGGAAAGGTCTTTAAGTAATTTACCCATTGTTTACGTATAGTATTTATTATTGAAAAGTATGAGTACATTTTTCGGGTGGGGGGGCGAGTTTTCTGCTGGGGGGGGGGGGTTCTACGGGAAAAATTTTTCATGCGGAAGGAAGTTTCAGGGGAGTGAACTTCTCAGGAGAAATTTTACACTGTGAGAATTTACCAGAATTCCTATACGAATTTATTTTTATTTTTCTTACTTTCTCTTCGCCGACTCAATTTTACATGTGGAGATGCTAAGGGGAATTTTCCGGGGGGGGGGGGCGGATTTATACTGGATTGGAGTTGTCTAGAGTATGTTACCAAAGGAGGGGGATTTTTCACGGAGAAAATCGCCATGGGGGATTTTCTACGGGAAAATTCTCCAGAGGAAATTTTCTAGGGGAACAACTTTCTACTAGGGGGCGGGTTATCTGCGGGAAAACTTTTCCACGAAGGAGGGGATTTCCGGCATGACTTTAAAAACAATTTTTTCAAATAAAAATCTTTTTCAAATGAAAGTTTGCCAAGAAAAAAAAATTCACCATTAAAAAAAGAAAGTATTTTCCAACTGAAAGTTAGGAGCAACATCACTACTTGAAACGAACTGAAATTATTATTTATTATGAGGGGGCTGCCCTCTCCTCATTACCTCGCTCTTTACGCTAAAGTTTGAAATTTTTTTCCAGTTGTTTAAGAACGAAAACTGAAACACGTGGGCCGTTTAATTAGAATAATAAGCTTTTTAAATGTTCTAAGAAAAACTTTAGCGTAAAGAGTGAGGCATTGAGGAGAGAGTAGCGCTCCTCATATAAGTAATAATTTCTGTTCGTTTTAAGTTTTGATGTTGCTCCTTACTTTTAGTTGAAAAAAAACCTTTTTATTTAATTTCCTTGAAGTAGAAATGTATACCCAAAATGCTAAATAGTTTCTTCAAGTCTTATTTTAAAAAATAAACTAATTGAAAGCCTTCGTTAAAATGTAGCTTGCCAAAAGTCAAGGAGTCTAGATTCTGTTCTGAATGAAACTTAAAACTTTGTTTCTTGGCCAAGGAGATCCTGATATACTACAACTACTAACAAATCACCGCAGTACCGCTTATGCTCCGCCTCCAACAAAGTTACGTATGCTCCACCTCCATCCCAATTATTTATAGCCTCGCTCTCAATTTATAGCCTCCCAATCAATTTATAACTACATCCTCCCAAAAAGCTCCCATTTCCCTTAAATCTTTCTTTACGTCAGCCTCCCAGCCCAGCCGTGGACGACGTGCGTTCTGTTTAGCCCTAGACAGTTGGCCGAAAAAAAAAAAATCTTTGGCAATCTGTCATCCTTCATCCAAGAACGTACCCTAGCCATCTGAACCTTTCTCTCATTATAGCCCTTGAAAACAGGATTGAACCACACTTTTCGTACAGTCTACTGTGGGAAATACCGTCAGTCAGTTGGGTACCCAAAACAATCCGTAGACAATTTTTATGGAATGAATTTTTTTCCTTTTTCCGGAGTGTCCACGCTTTACAGTCATATCTGACCACTGTCATCACTTTAGCTTCCAATATTCTAATCTTATCTTGGGGCGCAGAAACAGATTTGGGACTAGGAGCTGTAAGTCCATGGCTAAGAGAAGCCGAATCTTAAAGAAAAAAATGTTTGGAGCATGGTCCCCCTAAAAATCAGGATCCAAAAAAAACCTAAAACATTTATGATGGGTCAAACCTATATTACATGGTCCTTGGTACAAGAGGGTTCAAGTGTACCCGAAAAATTAGAAAAAATGACTTCCCAAAACAAGGCCAACAAACTCTTTTTTCTGTGCAGATTAAAATTTAAAGTCAGAAGACTTTGCGACAAAGAGACCCTAATGTACAAGAAAATTTATTTTCTTGGAATGGTGCCCCTTCTAAAATCGCGGCCCAAGAAAGTGTCAAAACGAAGGCCGTATCCAAGGACAGGAGGACATCCAGTGTACCTTCCCCCTATATTTTTGGCCGACTTGTACAAAATTAAAAAATGCAAGTAAAAAAATTTGTTTCCTTTTCTTTTTTTTTTGGTAAAAATGAACAAAAATACCCCTCGCCATAACAAGAATCCTGGGTACGGCCCTGGTCAAAGGACTTTTTTCTGATTTACTTAAAACTTTCAAGAATTTTTACCTTGGCTAAGGGGATTATAAGTTTTTGCTGGGAGGGTGTTAGGGGGTTCGGAAATGAGCTAAAATCTTATCGACCTTGATCAGTGGTGAAACCAAAAAAGGGCCAAGATTTTTTCTGTCGGAACATTTATTTGGAAAACCTAAGTAAACCATAGGTATTATCTGATTCACTTTAAAGTTACATCTAGGCAGTGCCAAGAGAATCTTATTAAAATGTAAAAAATAGGATGTCCCTATAAATTCGTAACGACTGAAACTAGACGCAATATTCTTTCATATTGCTCCTATATTCTACAATCCGATCTAGCATTTGGAATGTATGGCCGAATTTTACTTGTTAAATATAATCGAACTCGCATATAAATCAAACAGTTCGTGGTAACGAACTGTAAGTAAGGAGCGACCCGACTCAATGGTAACCGAAACTCTAAAAAACGCAATTTTGATACCAATATATACCTCAAAAGAATAAAATTTTAATGCTGATTTCAAATATATAAGTTTCATCAAGTTTAGTCGTACCCATCAAAAGTTAAGCACCTGAGAATACTTGTCTGATTTTCGAAAAAAGGGGGAAACACCCCCTAAAAATTATGGAGTCTTAATAAAAATCACATCATCATATTTAGCATCAGAGAACCCTACTGTAGAGGTTTCAAGCACCTATCTACAAAAATGTGGAATTTTGTATTTTTTTCCAGAAGAATCACTTTTCCAGAGATCACGGATGCGTGTTTATTTGTTTTTTTGTTTTCTTTCTTTTTCCCAGGGGTGATCGTATCGACCCAGTGATCCTAGAATATCGTGGGAGGACTCATTGGAACGGAAATTAAAAGTTCTATTGCTCTTTTAAAGTGACCAAAAAAAATGGAGGGCAACTAGGCCCCCTCCCACGCACATTTTTTCCAAAAGTCACCGGATCAAAATTTTGAGATACCTTTTTGTTCAGCATGGTCGAAAATATGATAACTATGTCTTTTAGGATAATATCCCCCGAAGTCCCCGGGGGAAGGGCTGAAAGTTATGAAGTTTACTCAATGTTAACATATAGTATTGGTTATTGGGAAGTATACAGACGTTTTCAGGGGGTATTTCTTCTGGTAGTGAGGGAGGGGGTGGGTCGGGGATTATGTGGGAGGATCTTTCCATGAAGGAAGTTTTCATGGGGGAAGGGACATTGCTATGAAGAGGGCACCGGATTTCCCAGCATTATTTAAAAAAAAATCAGACATTAAATAAAAAAAAACAAGTTTTTCAACTGAAAGTAAGGAGCAACATCAAAAATTAGAACGATCAGAAAATATTACGTATATGGTTGGGTTCACCCGCTAGTCAATACCTCGCTCTTTAAGCCAAAATTTGTTTACTACTTTCATAAGAGCTATTTATTCTAATTAACGGCCTTTGTGATTAAGGGGTCATTTTTAAAGAATTGGAACAAAATTCGAACTTTAACTTAAAGAGCAAGGTATTAACTAGGGGGAGAACCTCTTATATACGTATAAAAAAATATGAATATAGAAGTTCGGTACGTAAAGTTAATTCGTAAGTTACGTATATTTATTACTAATAAAAACGTTAGTTAATAAAATTAAACAAGTTTCGAGAAAGCCATTTAACCAAATAAAAGTAAAATTAATATGAACATTTTGTTGTAATTATTCATGTATAGTGAGCCAAAATCAAAACCTGCATTAATTCAAAAACTTTCAAAAATTAAATAAAAAAAAACAAGGTTTTTTCTAACTGAAAGTAAGGAACGACGTTAAAACTTAAAACGAACAGAAATTATTCCGTATATGAAAGAGGCTGTCCCCTCCAAAACGCCTCGCTCTTTACGCTAAAGTTTGACTTTCTCACAACTCTATTTTCTGAGTTGTAAAATATTTCTGGTCCTCTACAGCGCCTCAGTCCCTTCACTCAAAAAGATGTTATTTCTTTAGCCCAGACTATGATACTTGAGTGTTTCAAGCTAATTGGAAAAAAAGTTTTTGTCCTTTTTAAGCCACATTTTGAGGAGACTGTTTCCCTAAACTGAACTGCCCTTGCATGGTAGGTCCACTTCATCTAGGAATCATAGTGTTACACTTCAAATCATCCAGAAAATATCTTGTTTACTATTCGCTTTCAACAAGCAACCGTGATTAGTGCTATGAAGGTGAATAACAATGCCGCGGTTAACGTAGGAAATGAGATTTGCAGCTGGTTTTGCATTAAATCAGGAGCTAAGCAGGGTTGTGTTCTATCCCCCTTTGTATGGATTATTTTGAAGGATTTTGTCTTAAGGAGCACATGAAAGGTGATGGGAGACCAGGAATCAAATGGGGAGGAAAAAGTCTCCTGGACTTAGATTATGCTGACGATTTAAGCATATTAAGCATACTAGCGATTTAAGCACCTAGATGAAAGTGTGAGCAAAATAAATGAACTTTTAGAGGTTTTGCGGGTTCAGGGTGCTGGAATAGGTTTGAAGATTAATGTTAAGAGGACTGAGTCACTAAGGCTAGGAAGTTTGAAAGAATAGGAAGATAAGTCTGCAAACCAATATTAGAATATTAGAAGGTACAGTGATGACAATGGTCAAATATGGCTCTGAAGCATGGGCGCTCCGAAAAGCGGATGAAGATTTGCTAGATGTTTTCCAGAGAAATTGCTTAAGGATTGTTCTGGGTTCCCGGCTGACTGACCGTAATTCAAACAATAGGCTTTACGAACAATGTAGTTCAATACCACTCTCTAGGGCTATAAAGAAAGAAAGGTTGAGGTGGCTAGGGCACGTTGTGCGGATGAACGATGACAGATTGCCAAAGATTGTCTTTTTCGACCAACCGTCTAGAGCTAAACGGAAAGTAGGTCGTCCTCGTCTGGGGTGGGAGGACGTCATAAAGAAATATTTAAAGGAAATGGAAACTTCGTAGGAGGGTGTTAAAAGGGAGGCTTTGAATAGATTGGGATGTAGGAGGAGCGTGCGTGGCTGTGTTGGCTTCAGGCGGCTTGTTGCTGCTGTGAGTTGTTAGTAGTAGTAGTAGTAGTGCATATATTTATTTATATATTTTTTTTAAACGGCTCTATATTTTGAAATCATATTTATGAGCACATTCATTTCAAGTGCATAAATAACGTCAATTTCCCCCCAAGAGCGGTTGTATCGTTTTTATTATCTATCATGCATGCAAAATGACAAAAGATGACAAATGACTCTGAACAGCCAAAGAAAAAGGCACGAAACAAGACACAGCAGGTTGTGGGGGAGTGTCCTCCTCAAAAACATATTGTCTATCTAGAAATCAACTACGCTTAACAAAATGGCTATCTCAAAATTTGATTGGATGTGTTTGGGGAAATGATGGGCAGGGGGGCTAGGTGCCCTCCAATCATTTTTCACTATTAAAACGGGCACTAGCCCTTTCAATTTCCAATCGATTGAGCCTTTTTTGAAGTTTCTCTGACAACGCCGTCTATAAAAACCTTATATGCACCCAGGGCATAACTTAAAACCCTTACCCTGAGGGTTGTGGGGGAGTGTCCTTCTCAAAAACATATTTTCTATCTGGAAACCAACTAAGCTGAACAAAATGGCTATCTCAAAGTTTTGATTGGATGCGTTTGGGGTAATGATGGGCGTGGGGAGGGGGGCTAGTTGCCCTCCAATCACTTTCGACTATTGAAAAGGGTACTAGCCCTTCAAATTTCCATTCGAACGAGCCTGTCTTGAAGTTTCTACGACAACGCCTTCTATAAAAACCTTATGTGCCCCCAGGGCATAACTTTAAACCCTTGCCCTGAGGGTTGTGGGGGAGTGTCCTCCTCAAAACATATTTTCTATCGGGAAATCAACTACGCTGAAAAAAAATGGCTGTCTTAAAATTTTGATTGGATGTGTTTGGGGGAATGATGGGCGTGGGGGGGGCTAGTTGCCCTCCAATTACTTTCGCCTATTAAAAAGGGCACTAGAACTCTCAATTTCAAATCGAATGAGCCCCTTTTGAAGTATCTCCAACGCCCCCTTCCATATGAAGTGCCCAGCTCTAAAGGAAAAAAATAACAAATAGTACATTGTGCCAACATTATTCTTATATACCCTCAGGGCATAACTTAAAACCCTTTCCCCCAGGGTTGTGGGGGATTGTCCTCCTCAAAAAAATATCTTCTATCTGGAAATCAACTACGCTGTACCAAATGGCTAACTCAAAATTTTGATTGGATGAGTTTGGGGAAATGATGGGCGTGGCGGGGGGGGGGGGACAATTTGCCCTCCAATCAATTTCGACTATTAAAAAGGGCACTAGCCCTTCGAATTTCCATTAAATGAGCCTGTTTTGAAATTTCTACAACAACGCCTTCTATAAAAACCTTATATGCCCCCAGGGCATAACTTAAAACCCTTGCCCTGAGGGTTGTGGGGGAGTTTCCTCCTCAAAAACAAATTTTCTATCTGGAAATCAATTACGCTGAAAAAAAAGGCTGTCTCAAAATTTTGATTGGATGTGTTTGGGGGAATGATGGGCGTGGGGGGGGGGGGGCTAGTTGCCCTCCAATCACTTTTGACTATTAAAAAGGGAACTAGAACTCTCAATTTCAAATCGAATGAGCCCCTTTTGAAGTTTCTCTGACGACCCCTTCCAAATGAAGTACCCAGCTCAAAAGGAAAAAAATAACAAATAGTACATTGTGCCAACATTATTCCTATATACCCTCAGGGCATAACTTAAAACCTTTGTCCCAAGGGTTGTGGGAGATTGTCCTCCTCAAAACATAATTTATATCTGGAAATCAACTACGCTGTACCAAATGGCTATCTCAAAATTTTGATTGGATGAGTTTGGGTAAATGATGGGCGTCGGGGGGGGGGGGGCTAGTTGCCCTCCAATCACTTTCGACTATTAAAAAGGGCACTAGCCCTTCGAATTTCCATCGAATGAGCCTGTTTTGAAGTTTCTACGACAACGCCTTCTATAAAAAACCTTTTGTGCCCCGAGGGTATAACCTAAAACCCTTGCCCTGAGGGTTGTGGGGGAGTGTCCTCCTCAGAAACATATTTTCTATCTGGAAATCAACTACGCCGAATAAAATGGCTATCTCAAAATTTGATTGGACGTGTTTGAGGGAATGATGGGCGTGGGGGGGGGGGTATTTTCCCTCCAATCACTTTCGGCTATTAAAAAGGGGACTAGAACTCTCAATTTCTAATCGAATGAGCCCCTTTTGAAGTTTCAATGACGACCCCTTCCATATGAAGTGCCCTGCTAAAGAAAAAATAATACTTTGTAGATTGTGTCAACATCGTTCTTATATGCCCTCAGGGCATAACTCAAAACCCTTTCCCCGAGGGTTGTGGGGGAATGTCCTCCTCAAAAACATATTTTCAATCTGGAAATCAACTACGCTTAACAAAATGGCTATATCAAAATTTGATTGGATGTGTTTGAGGAAATGATGGGCGGGGGGGGGGGCTATGTGCCCTCCAGTCACTTTTTACTAGTAAAAAGGGCACTAGCCCTTTCAATTTCCACTCGAATGAGCCTTTTTTGAAGTTTCTCTGACAACGCCGTCTATAAAAACCTTATATGCACCCAGGGCATAACTTAAAACCCTTACCCTGAGGGTTGTGGGGGAGTGTCCTTCTCAAAAACATATTTTCTATCTGGAAACCAACTAAGCTGAACAAAATGGCCATCTCAAAATTTTGATTGGATGCGTTGGGGGAATGATGGGCGTGGGGAGGGGGGCTAGTTGCCCTCCAATCACTTTCGACTATTGAAAAGGGCACTAGCCCTTCGAATTTCCAATTGAACGAGCCTGTCTTGAAGTTTCTACGACAGCGCCTTCTATAAAAACCTTATGTGCCCCCAGGGCATAACTTCAAACCCTTGCCCTGAGGGTTGTGGGGGAGTGTCCTCCTCAAAACATATTTACTATCCGGAAATCAACTACGCTGAACAAAATGGCTGTCTCAAAATTTTGATTGGATGTGTTTGGGGGAGTGATGGGCGTGGGGGGGGCTAGTTGCTCTCCAATCACTTTCGACTATTAAAAAGGGCACTATAACTCTCAATTTCCAATCGAATGAGCCCCTTTTGAAGTTTCTACGACGACCCATTCCATATGAAGTGCCCAGCTCTAAAGGAAAAAATAACAAATACTACATTGTGCCAACATCGTTCTTATATACCCTCAGGGCATAACTTAAAACCTTGCCCCGAGGGTTGTGGGGGAGTGTCCTCCTCAAAAAAAATATTTTCTATCTGGACTACGCTCAACTACGCTGTACAAAATCAACAACGCTGTACAAAATGGCTATCTCAAAATTTTGATTGGATGAGTTTGGGGAAATGATGGGCGTGGGGAGGTCTAGTTGCCCTCCAATCACTTTAGACTATTAAAAAGGGCACTAGACCTTCGAATTTCCAATCGAATGAGCCTGTTTTGAAGTTTCTACAACAACGCCGTCTTTAAAAACCTTATATGCCCCCAGGGCATAACTTAAAACCCTTGCCCTGAGGGTTGTGGGGGAGTGTCCTCCTCAAAAACATATTTTCTATCTGGAAATCAACTATGCTGAACAAAATGACTATCTCAAAATTTAATTGGATGCGTTTGAGGGAATGATGGGTGTGGGGGGGGGGGCTATGTGCCCTCCAATCACTTTCGAATATTAAAAGGGGCACTAGAAATCTCAATTTCCAATCAAAGAAACCCTTTTTGAAGTCTCTACTACGACCCCTTCCATATGAAGTGCCCTGCTTTAAAGAAAAAAATAATAATTAGTACAGTCTGCCAACATCGTTCTTATATGCCCTCAGGGCATAACTTAAAACCCTTGCCCCGAGGGCTGTGGGGGAGTTTCTTCCTCAAAAACATATTTTCTCTCTGGAAATCAACTACGCTGAACAAAATGGCTATCTCAAAATTTTGATTGGATGTGTTTGGGGGAATGATGGGCGTTGGGGGGGCTAGTTGCCCTCCAATTACTTTCGACTATTAAAAGGGGCACTAGCCAATGCAATTTCCAATCGAATGAGCCGTTTTCCAAGTTTCTACGACAACTCCTTCGATACAAAGTGCCTGGCTTCAGAAAAAAAACACATTGTGGGCACAATGTTTTTTTTTACAATTGTCAAAATTTTAAGACAGCCATTTTTTTCAGCGTAGTTCGTTTCCAGATAGTAAATATGTTTTTGAGGAGGACACTCCCCCACAGCCCTCAGGACAAGGGTTTGAAGTTATGCCTTGGGGGCACATAAGGTTTTTATAGAAGGCGTTGTCGTAGAAACTTCAAGACAGGCTCGTTCGATTGGAAATTCGAAGGGCTAGTACCCTTTTCAATAGTCGAAAGTGATTGGAGGGCAACTAGCCCCCCTCCCCACGCCCATCATTCCCCCAAACGCATCCAATCAAAATTTTGAGATAGCCATTTTGTTCAGCGTAGTTGGTTTCCAGATATAAAATATGTTTTTGAGAAGGACACTCCCCCACAACCCTCAGGGTAAGGGTTTTAAGTTTCAGCCCTGGATGCATATAAGGTTTTTATAGACGGCGTTGTCAGAGAAACTTCAAAAAAGGCTCAATCGATTGGAAATTGAAAGGGCTAGTGCCCTTTTTAATAGTCAAAAGTGATTGGAGGGCACCTAGCCCCCCGCCCATCATTTTCCCAAACACATCCAATCAAAATTTTGAGATAGCCATTTTGTTCAGCGTAGTTGATTTCCAGATAGAAAATATGTTTTTGAGGAGGACACTCCCCCACAATCCTCGGGGCAAGGGTTTTAAGTTATGCCCTGAGGGCATATAAGAAAAATGTTGGCAAAATGTACAAAGTATTATTTTTTCTTTAGCAGGGCACTTCATATGGAAGGGGTCGTCATTGAAACTTCAAAAGGGGCTCATTCGATTAGAAAATGAGAGTTCTAGTCCCCTTTTTAATAGTCGAAAGTGATTGGAGGGAAAATCCCCCCCCCCCACGCCCATCATTCCCTCAAACACAACCAATCAAATTTTGAGATAGCCATTTTGTTCAGCGTAGTTGATTTCCAGATAGAAAATATGTTTTTGAGGAGGAAACTCCCCCACAGCCCTCGGGGCAAGGGGTTTAAGTTATGCCCTGAGGGCATATAAGAACGATGTTGGCAGACTGTACTAAGTATTATTTTTTTCTTTAGAAGGGCACTTCATATGGAAGGGGTCGTCATAGAAACTTCAAAAGGGGCTCATTCGATTTGAAATTGAGAGTTCTAGTGCCCTTTTTAATAGTCAAGGGTTTTAAGTTATGCCCTGAGGGCATATAGGAACGATGTTGGCAAAACCCCCTCCCCACGTCCATCATTCCCCCAAACACATCCAATCAAAACTTTGAGATAGCCATTTTGTTAAGCGTAGTTGATTTCCTGATAGAAAATATACTTTTGAGGAGGACACTCCCCCACAACCCTCAGGGCAAGGGTTATAAGTTATGCCCTGGGGGCATATAAGGTTTTTATTGAAATCTTTGTCGTAGAAACTTGAAAAAGGGCTCATCCGATTTAAAAATTCAAGGGGATAGAACCCTTTTTAATAGTCGAAAGTGATTTGAGGGTAACTAATCCCCCTCTCACGCTCACCTTTTCCCAAAACACATCCAATCAAATTTTTTGAATAGCAATTTTATTCAGCGTAACGTAGTTGAAAGTTTTGGAAATTAAGTATGTAAAGATGGAGACCCCTCAACCCAGAGACTTTAGGGCAAGAATCGTTTGATATTCCCTGGGGGCATATAAGGTTTTTATTGAAAGTGCGGTTGTAGAAGCTTGAAAAAGGGTTCATTCCGTTGTAACTAGAAAGAGCTAGTGTCTTTTTTAATAGTTGAAAGTGATTGGATAGCGACTAACGCTCCTCTCACGCCAACCATTTTCCAAAACACATCCAATCAAAATTTTGAGATATCCATTTTCTTCAACGTAGTTGAACATTCTGGAAATTAGGTCTTTTAGGATTATAACTCCCTCAGAGCCCTCATTGCAAGGGTTGTAAGTTATGCCCTGGGGGCATACAAGGTTTATATAGAAAGTTGTTGTATAAGTCATAGGCAGCACGATCGCGCTGCCCAAGTAAAGAACGGGGACACTCGAGAACAAGACAAGAAACGGGGACTAAGTAAAGAGGAGGACACTCCCCCATACCTCAGGGCAAGGGTTTTAAGTTATGCTCTGGGGGTATATAAGAACGATGTTGGCACAATGTATTATTTATTATTTTTTTCCTTAGTTTTTTCCTTAAATTTTTTCCTTAATTTTTCCAAGGCCAGAACAAAATTTGCAATTTACTGAAAAAATACAAATGAATGTGCATTGTCAGTTTAATATACATATACTGATATTTAGTAATAAAAATGTTAATATTATTTGATTTATTAAAGTTATAAAAGCAAAAACATTTATATTTTTTCAGTAAAGTGCAAATTTTGTTCTGGCCTTGAGAAGGCATAGGGGTTTTTCGCCCAACTTATATTAATTTCTGCTCGTTTTGAGTTTGACTCGGTTAATTATTGCAATTTGTGTTCGTTTCGGGTTACATTTATTTATCGATGCTGATTTGTGGTAGTTTCACGCTTGGTAGATGTTTTGATTTAATTTTTGCTCATTTTTTGTTTAATGGTGTTCTTTACTTTTCTTTGAAATACTTATTTTGTGGAATTTTTTTTTTAATTAATAACGCATAACAACATTGTTATAACAGTTATAATAGTAACATTAGCCGTTTTTTGACCCTTTTCCAGGGGAACCAATTTTTCTTTTCTTTTTCTTCTGAATTGGGATCCTCTTTACTTAAACACTTAAGAATATATTTTTGAGCCAACCGAAAAAAATGTTGGACCTTTTTTGGTCCTCGTTTCTGAGAGACAAGTGCCCCTAAACTTTTTTTAACATTCGGCTTCCCTTGTCATTGGGATTTACAACTATAAATTACAATCTGATCGGTACCAAACATTTTTATGATACCCTTCTCCCTCCCAAAAAAGTCTTGGTCTTCCTAGCCTAGGGAGAGATTCTTGAAATTTTCGAACAAATTATAAAAATATTTTTGAACCATTTTCAGACCCCGTATTTTGGAAGACTTTACTGAAACAAAATAGATTTTTGTATTTTTTCTAGGATCCATTTCTGTGGGAGCCACATTTTCTAATCAGTCTTTTCTTGTCCGTTCGGATGTCAATGGCCTAAAGACTTAAGGCCATAAGTTCCCTGTCATTAAAAAACTTAATTCTTCGTGGAGCCTTAGTTTTGAGGGCTCATGCGCCTAAACTAAAATTATTTTCGTACATTCGTGTTCCATTTGCTCACAAAGTTAAATTTTCAAAGTTTCAGCCGGTTCAAATACAAATTTAATTTGCCGTTTTTGGCCCTCTGTCGGACTCAGTTTTAGGAACTGATATTTTTTCTAGTTTTCCTTCTGAATTAGGGTTCCTTAACCGAAGGATATTATGATATAATTGTTGAACCGACTAGATTAGAAAAAAATAACCCCTTTTTATCCCCATTTTCGGGAGCTTGCACTAAAAATTGTTGTTATGTTCATTGTCTCCTCTTGTCCCAACGATCTATGGCTCTAAGTCTTGTGCTGAAATCTGGCCAAATTTTTTGGTCCTTTTTTGGGCCTTCAACACCTTCCCCCATGGATTTTCCATTTGACTCAGGGAAACATTCCTGAACGTTACAAGCCAACCGACCCCCAATTCCTCTATAGGACCTACGAGTAAATAATTGGCAATTTGTATATAATTTACGGCCCTTGCACCAGGGGCTGAGGGATAGTCATGTTATCTTCAGAGCCATATTTATTCGAAATTTCTATAATTTTGTGCAAAATGGCTCTTTCAATATTTTGATCTGATACCTTAAGGGGGTTAGAGTTAATCAGTTAGCAAAAACGGGCTCGAGTGTGTGTGGGGGGGGGGGGGTGGTAGTTCCACAGCAATCAGTTGCTTACGCTTTAAAAAGATACTAAAACTTAATCGAATAAGACCGCTATTTATTCGAAATTTCTATAATTTTGTGCAAAATGGCTCTTTCAATATTTTGATCTGATACCTTAAGGGGGTTAGAGTTAATCAGTTAGCAAAAACGGGCTCGAGTGTGTGTGTGGGGGGGGTGGTAGTTCCACAGCAATCAGTTGCTTACGCTTTAAAAAGATACTAAAACTTAATCGAATAAGACCGCTCCGAAGTTATACGATCACCCCAGCCAAATATATTTCGTTGATTTTTATGCTGGAAATTGGAAACACTTCCGCACTAGTTACCTTATATTATCATAAATTTCATCTTGATGTACTGTTACTTCTGTTATTTCCAAGCTTTGTTTTTTTAGATTTTCCCTTTTAAATAACAAGTTAACATTATACAATGAATTATGTACTAATATATGTCTCTTGTGTTTTTGTTTCTTTTCATTCTGCTATGGCCCCAATTCCATTTATTCTAAATAACTTTTGTCCATCTCTGAATGATAAAAGCTAGAGTGAATCTGAGACATTACAAAAAAAAAAAAAAAAAAAAAAAAAATCAAAAGAGTGAAACTGGGAAAATAAAAGCTGGATGCAATTAAACTAGAACTTTCTCTTAAATTTCAACGAATAAGCTCGGAAATCTTATGAACGTAAAAAATTAAGGATTCTGTTATTATACTATTTAGTAAAGAATACGACATAAAAAATACTATGACACCCTTTTGTCTATTTTGTGTATTCAAGTTTCTTGAAATTCTGGAGCCAATTTGACAATGATTCGTCACGCAGAAAAAGAAATTTTTCAGTATGTTTCAGTTTAGTTCAGTTCTGCTAAAGAACACATTTCAACATTGACAATGTCAGTTAATAAGGACAGTTTATACGGATTAAGGACGACAGATTGTCAAAGGTTATGCTTTCTGACCATCCCTCTGGGACCAAGCGAAAAGGAGATCGTTCAAGAATGAGTCCAGAAGAGGTTATAAGAACGGATTTTAAGGAAATAGTAACTTGATGGGGGGGGGGGGTTAAGAGTGAAGCTTTTTATAGACTGGACAGGATGAGCAGAATGTCCAGGTGCATTGGCCTCAGGTGGCTTCGTGCTGCATTAAGTTATTTTTAGTAGTCGTTTTTCCTTTAAAATTTTACACAGAAATATATCAGATTTTAAAAAGATGGGGTTATTGGCTTCTCTTTCTGGTATATGCTTAAGAAATAATTTGCTTTTCTTCAAGAAATTGATCACAGAAAAAAAAAGGAAATTAAGTCTCGTAATGCCCACAATAAAATTTCAGTATGCCACCTAAAGGGGTGAAAGCTCTCTTCTTATGGAGGAAAGGGCAAGTTATTTATGAAAATTCTAGTTAATTTGAATAGTAAATACACAATATCAGCTATTTTTCTCGAAGCATTGTTTTGCAAAAGTTATACTTTAATGTAAACAATGAAATTATACAATGAAAATTATACAAATGAAATTATACACATAATTCATTGTATAATGTTAACTTGTTATTTAAAAGGGAAAATCTAAAAAACAAAGCTTGGAAATAACAGAAGCAACAGTACATCAAGATGAAATTTATGATAATATAAGGTAACTAGTGCGGAAGTGTTTCCAATTTCCAGCATAAAAATCAACGAAATATATTTGGCTGGGGTGATCGTATAACTTCGGAGCGGTCTTATTCGATTAAGTTTTAGTATCTTTTTAAAGCGTAAGCAACTGATTGCTGTGGAACTACCACATCCCACCCCCCCCCCCCCGAGCCCGGTTTTGCTAACTGGTCCAACTCGAACCCCCTAAGATATCAGATCAAGACATTGAAATAGCCATTTTGCACAAAATCATGGAACTGCCTCCAAGATTGCAATGCAGAAGAAGGAAAAAACACTATCAGTGGTTTTTTTCCAACCTCCAAAAAAAACTTTGTCACCTGATTATAAAAAAAAAAAAAAAAAAAAAAAAAAAAAAAAAAAAAAAAAAAAAAAACCAAGACTCAAAAGAAAATTTTTCATTTTTCTTTTAAACAAACCAAGTTGCTGCTCCACCCGAATGCTTACTGGAAGAGAATTCCAAACCTTAGGACCTATATACCTGACAGAAAAACCTGCTCTAGTTCCACTTCTGTATTCAGCGACTAGATTGTCAGCATTGCGGGTACTATAACTATGAAGTGATTTATTTTCTCTGTAAAAACCATAAAATACATCAGGACTGATACGCTTCGAGCATTGATACGAGAAGATTCCAACTTGGTAGTCACGAAGTTGCCCGACATTAAGCACTTTAAGTTTATAATAACATGCATCAGTATCTTTGACTTTTTCTAAGTATCCACCCATAAGTCGTATAGCTTTGTTTTGAAGAATTTGTACTCGTTTAAAATTTGAATAAAAGTTGCTTGACCACAACACACATCCATACGAAATGTAAGCGTGGACTAAGGCTTTATATAAAAGTAATAAAATTTGTGGTGGTACAAAATTCTTAAAATGTCGAATTGCTCCAACTCCCTGTGCGACTTTCGTTGCAACAACATCACTATGTCGTTTCCAGGAAAGATTATAATCCAGGTAGAAACCAAGGTATCGCGTTACGTGCACTTGTTTCACTGGCTCCTTCGCAAACAAAAGTTTTCCATTAATTTCCTGGGGCTCAACTACTCTTGAATATAAGATAAAACTAGTTTTCGCAATGCTAACAGACACTAAGCTAAAACTAGTAAAAATACGGAAACTTTTTAAAATTTATTAACCTTCAAAATCAAACTATGTAAACACCGACTAGAAAATGCTAATGCAGTGTCATCAGCAAACAAGGTGAGTCAAGAACCTTGCAGATCAAACCTCATCGTATCAACATATACCAAATATAGTAGAGGACCAAGCACCAAGCCTGGTGGGACTCCACAAGCCACAGGAAATGGGGCAGAAGCGACACCATCAATCACAACATTAATAAACCTACCATTCAAATAATTTTCAAACCATTTTAAGTATGATCCTTTTATGCCTATATATTCCAATCTTCGCAATAAAATACTAAAATCTACTGTATCAAATGTCTTTTTTTTAAATTAAAGAATACTGTTAGAGGAAGTTCGCCCCTTTCTAGACAATTATTTACGAAATCAACGAGGTAATAGTAGCATGACTAGTAGAGTGGCCTCTCCGAAAACAGAACTGCCTCTCATTTAATAGGCCATGCTTCGTAATATGACCATAAATCCGTTGGTGGACCACTTTTTCAAGTATCTTGGAGAACAACGGTAATATTGAAATTGGTATCCATATCTGACTTCAAACCTCCTTTGAACAGAGGTATTACTTTAGCTTGTTTCAAGACATCTGGGAAGGTGCCTGTTGTCAGGGATATGTTAATAATTTGAAGCAAGGAAGGAAATAGACACATCATTATAGCTTTAAATGTCCTTACATTTACACCATCAATCCCAGCAGAATGTGATTTAACATTCTTAACAATTTTTATAACCTCATCACTTGTACATTTTTCAAACCGAAACTCCAATCCTTCCCCTTGATCATCCACAATTCATCTGAAAAGAAATGTTTTCTTTCAAGAAAAAGAAGTGAAAGAGAAAAAAAAAATTAAGATTCAGAACCTTCAATTGTCAAACAGTTCGTGGTAACGAACTGTAAGTAAGGAGCGACCGGGCTCAATAGGAACCGAAACTCTAAAAAACGGAATTTATATACCAATAGATATATCAAAAGAATTGGGGTATTATGCTGGTTTTAAATATCAAGTTTAATTAAGTTTAGTATTACCCATCAAAGGTTACGAGCCTGATAAAACTTTTCTGATTTTCAAAAAAAGGGGACACACCCCTTAAACCCTCTACCCTACTGTAGAGGTTTCAAGCTCCTATCCGTAAAAATGTGGAATTTTGTATTTTTTGCCAGAAGAAAGATCAGGGATGAGTGTTTATTTGTTGTTTTTGTTTTTTTCATGGATGATTGTATCGATCCAATGGTCCTAGAATATCGGTAAAGGGTTCGTTTGAATGGAAACTGGAATTTATAGTGCCCTTTTTGAGTGAGCAAAAAAGATCGGAGGGCTACTAGGCCCCCTCCCATACCCGTTTTTCTTAAAATCGTCCGATCAAAATTTTGAGATAGGCATTCTGTTCAGCATAGTCGGTTGGTTATAAAAGTCCTTGTTATAAAATTTGTCCATTGTTTACGTATAGTATTTGATATTGGGAAGTATGCATACATTCTTTTGATGGGGAAGGGGAAATTTTCTCCTGGTGGGATTTCCCACGGGGATAACATACCATTGGGAGGGAATTTGTCAGGGGGTGCGATTTTTCAGGGGAAATTTTACACCGTAGGAACTTGCCAGAATTCCTATACAAAATTCTTCTTATGTCTTGCTTTCTCTTTGCCGGGGTTAATTTGTCCGGGGAAAATTTTCACCAAGATTAAATTGTCTAGAGATAATTCAATCCGTGGGGAGGAAAGATTTTCCGTGGAGGTGTAGTCGGTTTTCTTCCGAGGGAATGATATTTTTCCAATGAATAAGTATGACGGTGATAAATAAGATCACTTCATGTGTATTTACATCTAATGCATCATTAAGATAAAAAAAATCTGCCTTTAAATAGATTTTATATAGGTCTAACAGACTTTAGGAATAAATTTACTTCTCCCGGGGGGGGGGAGAGAAGAGGACGGAGGTATTACCCTCAACGAAGGTTTGTTCCCAGCTTTCTCCATTGTTTTTCTAACAAGAAACCTTTTGTTTTCCTAACAAGACGGTATTTAGAAAGCAATGATCCCACCGGCCCCCTTTATACATGATTGTACTATCATGCTGTTTACACTGCCTTATTTGTTTCCTAAGCACCTAAATAATATAGAGCAGATTCGAATTTAGATGCCTTTATATTGCTAGGGTAGAAAATTACCAAGCTGAAGTCCCAACTTTAAATCGAATGGGACGCTACCCGACTGCTGAAGAACCGGGTGAAGAACCAGCTTTAATTTTACTGGCGAAAAATATATTTTATACATATTTTTAAATTAATAAAATTGAATGGAATTTAATTAAAAAAATTATTTCACAGAATGGTTGCCGAGTTTGAATTTTACGTCACAAATAGCACTAGTAGGCTATATATATATATATATATATATATATATATATATATATATATATATATATATATATATATATATATATATATATATATATATATATATATATATATATATATATATATATATATATATATATATATATATATATATATATATATATATATATATATATATATATATATATATAGATAAAGAAAAGTATATATATATATATATATATATATATATATATATATATATATATATATATATATATATATATATATATATATATATATATATATATATATATATATATATATATATACAGAAAAGAAAAAAATGAAATGTAAAGAAAGTGGAGAAAGCATTAAAATATGAACTAAGAAGGCGTGAAGTGGAGGCCATGGATAAAATTGCCAAGGATCTGGAAGATGCAGCTAGACGGCATAATAGTAAAATATTGTACTGGCATGTTAACAAATTGAGAGGGAGTAGTCAATCCGGACTTGGCCCAGTTAAAGATAGGAATGGGGTCGCAATTAGCGATAAGGAAAAACTAAAGAGAGATGGGCCAAACATTTTGATAATTTGCTTAACCGAGATAGAGTTGCAGGAAAAAATATAGAGGAAAATGAAAAAGTTTGTGATAATTTTGATGTGAAGGAAGATTTGTTTTGTGAGGAGGAATTAGAAACAGTACTAAAGGATTAAAGAATAATAAGGCTCCGGGTGCTGATAGGTTGGTAAACGAGTTCTTAAATATGGTGGCTCTGAGGTTAGAAATAAGTTACTGAAGATTATGAATATGATTTTTGAAAAAGGGGAAGTACCTAACGACTTTAGGAAAACCTTATTTAAGCCACTTTATAAGAAAGATGATAAAAGTGATTGTGGTAATTATCGAGGGATTAGTCTGGTCTCTGTAGGTAGTAAACTACTTAGTAATATGATACTTTTTAGACTGAGAGATGCCGTAGACAAAGTTTTAAGAGAAGAGCAGTGCGGTTTTAGAAAAGATAGAGGATGTGTCGACCAAATTTTCACTCGTAGGTTAATAAATGAGAAGTGCCGGAGTTTTTAAACAACATTGGCTCTCAGTTTTATAGATTATGAGCAAGCGTTCGATTCTGTTGATAGAAGAGCTTTAGTAAACGTTTTATCCTTGTATCGTATACCAGACAAATACATTAAAGTGACTAGTGCTATGTACGAGAATAACACTGCTGCGGTTAAGTTAGGAAATGAGGTTAGTAGCTGGTGTTGTATTAAATCAGGAGTTAAGCCGGGTTGTGTTCTATTCCCCTTTGCATGGATTATTTTGATGGACTTTGTTTTAAGAAGCACAGGAAAGGCAGTGGAAGACCACGGAATCAAACGGGGAGAAAAAAGTCTCCCTGACTTGGATTATGCTGATGATTTAAGCATCCTAGATGAAAGTGTGAGCAAAATGAATGAAATTTTAGAGGTTTTGCGAGTTCAGGGTGCTAGAATTGGTTTGAAAATTAATGTTAGGAAGACTAAGTCACTAAGGGTAGGAATAAGTGAAGATGAAAAGGTTATGTTGGGTAATGAAAAGATTGATCAGATTGGTGGGCAGCTTCACTTACCTTGGTAGTATTATTAGTAAAGATGGTGGGAGCAGTGAAGATGTTAAATATAGAATAGCCAAGGTTCAGGGTGTTTTTTCGCAATTAAAAAAAGTTTGGAAGAATAGGAAGATAAGTCTGCAAACCAAGATTAGAATATTGGAAGCTATAGTGATGCCAGTGGTCAAATATAGCTCTGGAGCCTCGACGTTCAGAAAAGCGGATGAAGATTTGCTAGATGTTTTCCAGAGAAATTGCTTAAGGATTATTCTGGGTACCCGGCTGACTGACCGTATTTCAAACAATAGGCTATACGAAAAATGTGGTTCAATACCGCTCTCTAGGTCTATAATGAAAGAAATATTGAGGTGGCTAGGGCACCTTGAGCGGATGAAGGATGACAGATTGCCGAAGATTGTTCTTTTCGGCCAACCATCTAGGGCGAAACGGAAAGCAGGTCGTCCCCGTCTGGGGTGGGAGGACGTCATAAAGAAAGATTTAAAGGAAATGGGAACTTCGTGGGCGGGTGTAAAAAGGGAGGCTTTGAATAGATTGGGGTGGAGGAGGAGCGTGCGTAGCTGTTTTGGCCTCAGGCGGCTTGGTGCTGCGGTGAGTTGTTAGTAGTAGTATATATATATATATATATATATATATATATATATATATATATATATATATATATATATATATATATATATATATATATATATATATATATATATATATATATATATATATATATATATATATATGTATATATATATATATATATATATATATATATATATATATATATATATATATATATATATATATATATATATATATATATATATATATATATATATCACATCGAAAGAATTTGACGTTCACGTTAAACATAATCCAAGCAAAACACATAAAAAAAAGATGAGTCAAAACTTCAAAAATAAAATGTTAAAATGTCAAAAATTAAAAATAAATAGATAACAATAAAATTAATGACTAGTTTTCCTGGCTGTTATACAACTCAACAAAACTCGGAACAAAACTCTCGCGATATCTTTCATGTTTATCGGGGGGTCAGTTTGAGGACTTTTTGGGATTTTATACGGGATGATCTGTTGCGGGCAGGAAGGTAGGGTTCGGGTATGATAGAACGTCATCGGGAAATAGACAGGGTCTTGGTGCCAAAACGAAGGCACGGAGTTACCTTCTCTCGGCGAACATGGCGAGCTTGAACTTACCTAGTAGATAATGATATGGAAACGTTAAGTAAGTGCAGAGGAACTAATCCTGAGTAACTGCTACCCCTGTCACTAAGCGATAAAATTATATGCAAGCTAAACACAAGAAAATGTTTAATGTTACATTTTTCATGTCAAGGTTTGTGCATTTATTCCTCAAGAGATTGTCCAAAGATTAAGAACACTGGCATTAGCAATGTTCAGCTTGAACGATTATCATTGGAATTAAATTATAAAGTTAAGTTATTTCTCTTGAATTACATGTTAATTGCATTTCTTTCTCGCAATTAGTATTTTTAAACTTTCGTCCTCTCCAAACTCTTTTTTTTCGGGCTTACCCTTTTTGAGTCGTGCTAGCCAAGTTGTTGGCAGGCGAAACTTGAAATTCCTTTGTCGGTGAGGACGGGGGGTTGAGTCCTGGTGTTGCTGGTTGTTTGGCTTGGAACGGGGGTAGTCAATTGATTCTGTAAGCTCAATCAATGTCGACCCAGCTCTAAATGGGCACCTGGAGAAATCTGGGGAAGGTAAACAGGATGTGTGGGCGAAAGCGCAGGATGGCTGGCCCCCAAACCCCATTGAAATTCATGGCTGAAGGGCCATGGAACAGAGATCAGCACCGCCGGAAGTGCCTCCAAGGTCCATAGCAGTGTACTTTACCTTTTTTTTTTACAATTTTTTTTGGTGTTCATTGCAATTGGATAAAACATCTATGAGCCCTGTTGCATCTTTTAATTTTTTTTTTTTTTTTTTTTTTTTTTTTTTGTACAGTATTTGTGTATATTTCTAGAATTTTCTTTCAAATTGGGTGAAATCGCTTATCTAAATAAGATACAATTGCAATTTTCCATAGCTGCACATTACCTTGAAACCTATTACAGCTGAACCCATGAAAAAACGCCCTTCATTATCCAAAGTTTACCGTTACAAAATATTTAATTAAACAAAATACAAAATAATTCACAATTATCACAATTTTACCATTTTGTTTACGGCACTGTTTTGGTAGTAATCCTTTCCTACATTATTTTGGTAGAGAGTGTAAAGGACCCCTATAACTCAACCAGAGACAAAATAGTTATTATTAATAATTTTTTTTCATCTCTTTTTATTTTAAATCATTGTTTATCATGTAAATTACATACTTAATAATCTGTTTTTATATCTTTTGTGTATTTACCTTTTTATTTTAGATAATCCGAGTAACAATGAAGTTTGGAGCTGTGATTTTCAAAAGGTTTCTGGTGCAAATCCTTGTGTTCCTTTTTGTGTTCATTGCACAATCACAGTGTCGATACTTGCCTACACGGTCTGACCCAACTTTTCCTGATTTCACAGAAAGTGATGAAGATTTCCCCAAGCTTATGAAAGTTGCGGCACTAATTAAAAAGGTAATTCACTCAGAAAGATTTGTATATGGTACTATTTTTTAATCCTTATATATTTTTTGACTCAGCTTTACTACCGAGCATTGTAAAAGATGTGTTTAGTAAAGCCGGTTTTGGGGTAATCACAGTAAACATGCGAATGATGAATTAAGGAAAATTTAAGTGTCTTAAAGCGCTTTTTTCATGTCACCTATTAAAGATTGCCCCTCCTCAGCCGTTTAGGGCCAAACAAAAAGAAGGTGGTCCCGATTACGGTGGAAGGACGTCGTAAGGAAAGATTTAAGGGAATTACAACTTCCTGGGAGGATGTAAAGAGGGAGGATTTGAATAGAATGGGATGGAGGAGGAGCGTGCGTAGCTGTGTTAGCCTCAGGCGTCTTGGTGCTGCAATGTTTTGTTATTAGCAGTGGTAGTAGTTGCATTTTGTTTCCTATGGAAGGTATAGTTGTAAAAAATTTGGATTGTGCTGATTCGGTTAGAAATCGAAAGTTCTAGCGTCTTCTTTCAGGTTTAGAAATGATTTGAGGGAATTCGGTCCCCTATCGTAACTATTCTTGTCTCTAAAAAACCCACTCTATTGGGTCAGATAACAATTTTCAGATAGTAGTATTTCTAAAAGTATCTGAAAGGTGCAATATATAGCTTCGGGCATAACATAACCCCCGCAGCCCCCGGGAAAGGTTACACTGTCATGCAGCTATTGCAAATACGTTTTGTACTGAAAAAAAAGCATGTTTGATCTTGACTGTTCTGCTAATTAAAAAAAAAAAATTTACTGTAAGTAAGGAGGGACATTAACGCTCAAAACGAACAGAAACTGTTCCGATAGGAAAGGGGCTGCCCACTCCTCAGCACATCGCTCTTTGCGCTAAAGTTCGACTCTTTATCACAACTCTATTTTTTAAAGTAATAGCAAAACTTTAGTGTAAAGAGCAATGTGTTCATGAGGAGGCAGCGCCTTTCATATACGGTATAATCTATATATCTATATAGATTATAATCTATATCTATATAGATTATTATAATCTATAGAGTATAATCTATATTACCCTATGTAAATTTGTGTCATGTTATTCTTCTATAATTTTGCGGTTTTAATGTTTCAACGCAAGACAACAATTTTGCTATCATTTATAGCTGAGATTGAGCTTTATCTATCGATCTAAATTATTGGCATTTTTTTTACATTTTTTCTTAGATTTCTGGAATCAGTAAAATGATGTGAAAGCCGTTGAAAGAAGCAGAACTATCCTATTTTTTTAAAGCAAATTTAAATCATCCTGTAAGAAAAAGTATAAGTAGTACAACCATCTGTTTCAGTAAATAGATATTCGCAAGCGTAAGTCTTGTGCTTATTGCGCTAGTGCAAGGATATGCATCTGAAATCTGCAAATTTTAACTGCAAACTTGTCATAAAATCGAATGTTTCGGAGTTAACATTAGCCACAGCAGAAACACAATTTTGGCCTTTATTTACTTGTCATTGCTATTAAAAAACAAACTTGAAAAAAGTAGAAAATTGAAGAGCCTATTTTAAATTTTATGAGACTGCTAAATTGAAAACTGTAAATATCTCCCACCAAAAGGGGTCATTCCCTTAATTTTACGGCAAAATCACAGGAAACATTGCATGCAGGTTTGTGTCCTTCATCATGAAATTCCCCAAAAAGTTAATAGCAGCAAGGTGTAGAAAACTAAAGGATTCTATACTTTTAACTTCTTTTATCATGGAAAAAAGTGAAAGCACTTATTAATATACTAACAAAGTTAGAACAAGAAACTTGGATAAACTTGAACATTAAGAAATAAGAAAGAAAGCAATTTGGGACAGGACAGTTTGGGATAGCTTTTTGACTATTAGAAAGTGATTTTCAAAATCAGACAAAAATAAATAAAAATAAAAGAGACCGTAAAGAAATTATTTATTGAAAAACAGTTTAGAAGACGATTTCTTCAAAGAAAAATTAAACAAGAGAAATGAAGTAAAGGCGAAGGTAAAGAATACGGCACTGGAATTTACAGTCCCTACCAGCGGTGCTGATCCCTGTTTCGTGGTCATTCAACCCGGAAGTGCAATGGGGGCTGAGGCCAGCCATCATATGCTTTCCCACACCCTTCCTGTTTATATTCCCCAAATTCTCCAGGTACCTATTTAGAGCTGGGTCGACTCTGGCTGAGCTTCCAGAGTCACACCACTGACCCCAGTTCCAAATCAAACAGCCAGCGACACCGGGACTAGAACCTCTGTTCTCATGAATAAAGAATTTCAAGTCTAGCGTCCTAACCACTCGACTAAGAGAAATAAAGTCATATAAAAATTCAACGTAAAACGAATAGAAATTACAGTGGTAAGTAGATCTTTATTAATATGGTCAAAATAAAATTCAAGTCTAGCTAACAGAAAGCAAATCTTGATAAACTAATTTAATAGCTACGAAATTGGAAAGAAACACGAAGTATATTAATATCTTCAGAATTCAGACAAAAGTAAGACAAATTAGAACAACAAACCCTAAAAGACAAAAAAAAGAAAACAGAGGAGGGAAGAAGAGGCAATCCCAACGTGAGCATAAATCAAACCAAAAGTACAACTACATCAATCATTTGTAAGTGCCCACACATCAACAAAGAATAATTTTTAAAGTGATTATTTTTTCATTGACAAACGATCTTTTGGAATAATATCAGGCAGATAAAATGAACCAGTGAATGAACCTTGAATAAATAGAAGAAACCTTAAACGAACAAACGAACGAATGATAAGATTCAAATATTAAATGAAGACATCCTACTGCGCATGAGTAGATGAAACCTAAACGGAAATAAATTAAAATGAACCAAAAACGGGGCTACCACCCCTATAAACACTCTAAAGGCTAAAGCGTCATTTGTGCTCTGCTGAAAAAAAATTATGTTTTGAGTAACGTGTTTTTACTTGTCACACCATAAAATAGCACACAGTGCACACATCACATAGTATCTCTATTGTACTATGTGATGTGTGCACTGTGAGCGTCATTTGTGTTCTGCTGAAAAGAAATTTGCACAATAAAACACCATAAAATAGCACACAGTGCACACATCACATGGTACCTCTATTGTACTATGTGATGTGTGGACTGTGAGCGTCATTTGTGTTCTGCTGAAAATAAATTTATGTTTTGAGTAACGTGTTTTTACTTGTCACACCATAAAATAGCACACAGTGCACACATCACATAGTATCTCTATTGTACTATGTGATGTGTGCACTGTGAGCGTCATTTGTGTTCTGCTGAAAATAAATTTATGTTTTGAGTAACGTGTTTTTACTTGTCACACCATAAAATAGCACACAGTGCACACATGACATAGTATCTCTATTGTACTATGTGATGTGTGCACTGTGAGCGTCATTTGGGTTCTGCTGAAAATAAATTTATGTTTTGAGTAACGTGTTTTTACTTGTCACACCATAAAATAGCACACAGTGCACACATCACATAGTATCTCTATTGTACTATGTGATGTGTGCACTGTGAGCGTCATTTGTGTTCTGCTGAAAATAAATGTATGTTTTGAGTAAAGTGTTTTTACTTGTCACACCATAAAATAGCACACAGTGCACATATCACATAGTATCTCTATTGTACTATGTGATGTGTGCACTGTGAGCGTCATTTGTGTTCTGCTGAAAATAAATTTGCACAATAAAACACCATAAAATAGCACAAAGTGCACACATCACATGGTACCTCTACTGTACTATGTGATGTTTGGACTGTGAGCGTCATTTGTGTTCTGCTGAAAATGAATTTATGTTTTGAGTAACGTGTTTTTACTTGTCACACCATAAAATAGCACACAGTGCACACATCACATAGTATCTCTATTGTACTATGTGATGTGTGCACTGTGAGCGTCATTTGTGTTCTGCTGAAAATAAATTTTTGTTTTGAGTAACGTGTTTTTACTTGTCACACCATAAAATAGCACACAGTGCACACATCACATAGTATCTCTATTGTACTATGTGATGTGTGCACTGTGAGCGTCATTTGTGTTCTGCTGAAAATAAATTTATGTTTTGAGTAACGTGTTTTTACTTGTCACACCATAAAATAGCACACAGTGCACACATCACATAGTATCTCTATTGTACTATGTGATGTGTGCACTGTGAGCGTCATTTGTGTTCTGCTGAAAATAAATTTATGTTTTGAATAAAGTGTTTTTACTTGTCACACCATAAAATAGCACACAGTGCACACATCACATAGTATCTCTATTGTACTATGTGATGTGTGCACTGTGAGCGTCATTTGTGTTCTGCTGAAAATAAATTTGCACAATAAAACACCATAAAATAGCACAAAGTGCACACATCACATGGTACCTTTATTGTACTATGTGATGTGTGGACTGTGAGCGTCATTTGTGTTCTGCTGAAAATAAATTTATGTTTTGAGTAACGTGTTTTTACTTGTCACACCATAAAATAGCACACAGTGCACACATCACATAGTATCTCTCTTGTACTATGTGATGTGTGCACTGTGAGCGTCATTTGTGTTCTGCTGAAAATAAATTTATGTTTTGAGTAACGTGTTTTTACTTGTCACACCATAAAATAGCACACAGTGCACACATCACATAGTATCTCTATTGTACTATGTGATGTGTGCACTGTGAGCGTCATTTGTGTTCTGCTGAAAATAAATTTGAACAATAATACACCATAAAATAGCACAAAGTGCACACATCACATGGTACCTCTATTGTACTATGTGATGTGTGGACTGTGAGCGTCATTTGTGTTCTGCTGAAAATAAATTTATGTTTTGAGTAACGTGTTTTTACTTGTCACACCATAAAATAGCACACAGTGCACACATCACATAGTATCTCTATTGTACTATGTGATGTGTGCACTGTGAGCGTCATTTGTGTTCTGCTGAAAAGAAATTTGCACAATAAAACACCATAAAATAGCACAAAGTGCACACATCACATGGTACCTCTATTGTACTATGTGATGTGTGGACTGTGAGCGTCATTTGTGTTCTGCTGAAAATAAATTTATGTTTTGAGTAACGTGTTTTTACTTGTCACACCATAAAATAGCACACAGTGCACTCATCATATACTACAATAGAGCGTCATTTGTGTTCTGCCAAAAATAATTTATGTTTTGAGTAACGTGTTTTTACTTGTCACGCCATAAAAATAGCACACAGTGCACACATCAAAGATCTCCTGAAAATAATTTATGTTTTGAGTAACGTGTTTTTACTTGTCACACCATAAAAATAGCACACAAGACACACATCACATAGTACAAGAAAGTTTCATTTGTTTTGTGCTGAAAATAAAATATTTTTTAGTAAAGTGTTTTGCTTGTCACACCATAAAAATAGCACACAGCGCACAAATCACATAGTACAAAAGAGCGTCATTTGTTTTCTGCTGAAAATATTTTGTATTTTGAGCAACGTGTTTTTACTTGTCATAATTTAAAAATAGTTCACAAAAAAACACCTACTGCTAATCAAGCTTTACAGAGCTGCCACAGCTTTAAAGAGCTACCACAAGCATTAAAGAGTTACCATAAATAAGAACAGGACCACAATAATCGCCTCACAGACGGTATAATAATCTTCAGCTTCATTTGCACTTTACTGAAAACAGCTCACATTTTAAACACAGGAGTTCTAAATCTGTGGAGTTATTCTAAACAGTGGAGTTCATTTCAAACATTTTTTTTTTCATTGAAACATATAAATAATTCCTACCTATATATAGTTTTAAACTGAACATTCATAATTTTTGAAGCAAATCAAATAATGAATTAGTATTAACATTTTAGTTGTTTTGTTTTTTTGGTAAAAGATGAACCAGAGGCAACGTTATAGCGTTGCCTATAGTAAAGGCCATACGGCTCCAATGTGTTATTATTTATTGTTTTTTTACCAGAGGCACTTCATATGGAAGGGGTCGTCGTACAAACTTCAAAGGGGGCTCATTCGATTGGAAATCGAGAGTTCTTGTGCCCTTTTTAATAGTCGAGAGTGATTGGAGGGCAACTAGCCCGCCCCCCACGCCCATCATTCTCCCAAACATATCCAATCAAAATTTTGAGATAGCCATTTTATTAAGCGTAGTTGATTTCCACATAGAAAACATATTTTTGAGGAGGACGACCCCCCACAACCCTCAGGGCAAGGATTTTAAGTCATGCCCTGGGGGTATATAAGGTTTTTATAGAAGGCGTTGTCGTAGAAACTTCAAAAAGGCTCATTCGATTAGAAATTCAAAGGGCTAGTGCCCTTTTTAAT
Organism: Artemia sp. Qi Xiang Cuo; assembly: GCF_049724085.1. Classification (NCBI taxonomy): domain Eukaryota; kingdom Metazoa; phylum Arthropoda; class Branchiopoda; order Anostraca; family Artemiidae; genus Artemia; species Artemia sp. Qi Xiang Cuo. The sequence goes on along the minus strand of NC_142813.1, from coordinate 2,206,320 downwards.
AGTCGAAAGTGATTGGAGGGCAGCTAGGCCCCCCCATGCCCATCATTTCCCCAAACACATCCAATCAAAATTATGAGATAGCCATTTTGTTCAGCGTAGTTGATTTCCAGATAGAAAATATGAGGAGGACACTCCCCCACAACCCTCAGAGCAAGGGTTTTCGATTTGAAATTCAAAGGGCTAGTGCCCTTTTTATTAGTCGAAAGTGATTAGAGGGCAACTAACCCCCCTCTCATGCCCACCTTTTCCCCAAACATATCCCATCAAAATTTTAGACAGCTATTTTATTAAATGTAGTTTTAAGTTCTGGAAATTAGGTTTTTGAGGATGATAACTCCCCACAGCCCTCAGGCCAAGGGTTGTAAGTTATACCCTGGGGGAATATATGGTTTTGTATAGAAAACATTGTCGTAGAAACTTCAGAAAGGGCTCATTTAATTGGAAATTTAAATGGCTAGTCCCCTTTTTAATAGTCGAAAGTGATTCTAAGGTAATTGACACCCCTTCTACGCCCAGCATTTCCCAAACAAATCCAATCAAAATTTAGATATAGCCATTTTGTTCAACGTAGTTGAAAGTTCTGGAAATTATGTGTTTGAGCAGGACACTATCCCCACAGTCTTCAGGGGCAAGGGTTATAAGTTATGCCCTGGGGGTATATATGGTTCTTATGAAAAGAATGCTCGTATAAACTTCAGAGAGGGCTCAGTTGATTGGAAATTGAAAGCTCTAGTTCACTTTTTGAGCGTCAAGAGATATTGGACGGTACCTCGCCCCCCCCCAAACGCTTTTTTCCCATATGCATCCAATAAAAATTTTAAGATAGCTATTTTGTTAAAAATAGTTCAAAGATCATATAAAAAAAATTCTGGTGTCGACATAACCCACCAGGGCCCGGGGGCAGGCGTTGTAAATTATGCCCTGGGGGGCATATATGGGTCTTATGGAAGGGATGCTCTTATTGACTTCAAAGAGGGATCATTTGATTGGAAACTGAAAGTTTTAGTTCACTTTTTAAGAGTCAAAAGAGATTGGAGGGCACCTAGCCCCCCCTCCCCCTCCACGTTCTTTTTTCTCAGACCCATCCGATAAGAAATTTGTTATAGTTTTTTTTTAAATAGTTCAAAGACCATATAACGAAAACTCAGGGGTCAATACAGCCCCCCAGGGCCTGAGGGCAGGTGTTGTAAGTTATGCCCTGGGGGAATATATGGTTCTTATTGAAGGGATGTTCGTAAAAAATTCAGAAATGGCTCATTTGATTGGAAATTGAAAGTTCTAGTTCAGTTTTGTAGAGTAAAAAGAGATTGGAGGGCAACTAGCCCCCCACGCCCCTTTTTCTCCAAACGCATCCAATAAAAATTTTGAGATAGCCATTAAGTTAAAAATTGCTCAAAAGTCAGATAACAAAACTCAGGTGTTGTGACAAACCCCAGGGCCCGGGGGCAGGCGTTGTAAGTTATGCTCTGGGGCATATATTGTTCGTATGAAAAGGATGCTCGAATAAACTTCAGTGAGGGCTCATTTGATTTGATATTGAAAGATCGAGCTCACTTTTTAATAGTCAAAAGAGATCCAAGGGCAGCTAGCCCCCCCCCACGCCTTCTTTTTCAATACCCATCTGATAAAAATTTTGAGATAGACCTTTGTTAAAAATAGTTCAAAGGTCGAATAAGAAAAAAATCCGGTGTCAATAGAACCCCCAAGGGTACAGGGGAAGGCTTCTAAGTTATGCCCTAAGGGCATGTATGGTTCTTATGAAAGAGATGCTCGTATAAACTTCATAGAGGGCTCATTTGATTGGAAATTGAAAGTTCTAGTTCACTTTTTAAGAGTCAAGAGAGTTAAACTAGCTCTTTTCAACTCCCCACATTCTTTTTTCCCCAACCCCGTCAACTACAATTTTTCTGAGATCATTAGTTTTTTAAATTGTTCAAAAATTAGATAACAACAACGCCCCCCCGAGCCCGGGGGATAGGCGTTGTAAGTGTCCTCCTGGGGGCGTATATGGTTCTTATGAAAGGTATGCTCGTATAAACTTCAGAGGGGGCTTATTTTATTAGAAATTGAAAGTTATAGTTCAATTTTTAAGAGTCAAAAGTTATCCAAGGGCAATTAGCCCCCCCCACACACCCTTTTTTCCCCAAGCCCATCCGATAAGATTTTAATAATAGCCATCTCATTTAAAATAGTTCAAAGGTCGGATAAGAAAAATTCCTGCGTCGAGGGAACCCACCAGGGCCCGGAGGCAGGCGTTATGAGTAATGCTGTAGGGGCATATACAGTTCTTATGGAAGTGCTTATCGGAGGGCAACTAGACCCCCCTCCTCCAAGCCTTAAATGCATCAGATAAAAATTTTGAGATGGACATTTTGTTAAAAATGGTTCAAAGTTCTGATAACAAAAACTCCAGTGTCAACAGAGCACCCCAGGGCCCAGGGGTAGGCGTTGTAAGTTATGCCCTGGGGGCATATATGGGTCATATAAAATTCCTAGAGGGCTCATTTGATTGGAAGTTGAAAGTTTTGATTCACTTTTTAAGAGTCAAAAGGAATTGGAGGGCAGCTAGCCTTCCTCCATACTTCATTTAATTTTTTCCGCATAGGCACTTCACATAGAAGGGGTCGTCATATGAACTTCAAAGGGGGCTCATTCGATTGGAAATCGAGAGTTCTAGTGTCATGTATAAGAGTCAAAAGTGATCAGAGGGCAACTGCCCCCCACCCAAGCCCTTTTCCCCAAAAATATCTTATAAGAAATTTGAGTTAGCCATTTTGTTAAAAATACTTCAAAGATCATATAACAAAAACTCCTTTATGTATGGTCATTTCGTCAAAAACAGTTCAAAGGTCAGATAAGAAAACTGCTGTGCCGACACAACCACCCCCCCATGGCCGGGGCAGGCGTTGTAAGTATTGATCTGTGGGCATATATGGTTCTTATGGAAGGTATGCTCGTATAAACTTCAGAGAGGGTTCATTTGAATGGAAATTAAAAGTTGCAGTTCATTTTCTTGGAGTGAAAATAGATCGAAGGGCAACTAGCCCCTCGCAACCTCCACGCCTTTGGGTGTATCGGATGGACAAACCCATCCGATAAAAATTTTAGGTGACCATTTTGTTAAAAATAGTTCAACCATAAGATATTAAAAGTCCAGGGTCAACACAATCCCCCAGGGCCTAGGGACAGGCGTTGTAAGCTATACTCTTGGGATATATATGGTTCTTATAGAAGGGATACTCGTATAAAATTCAGATAGGGCTCATTTGATTGAAAATAGAAAGTTCTAGTTCACTTTTAATGAGTCAAAGGAGACCGAAGCTTAATCTAGTCCCCCCACGCCCTCTTCCCCCAAACCCATCCGATAAAAATTTTGAGATAGCAATTTTGTTCAAAATAGTTCAAACATCAGATAATAAAAACTCCAAGGTTGACACAAACCCATTTTTTCACTTCGATATTGTGACTTTGACATCAGTTTTGATACTTTGATGAATATTTGATTTTTTTTTTAAAGTTTGATTACTAAATAAGGAATTTTTAAAAACTTGAAATTTTTAGCAAGTAAAAACGAACAAAAAATAATTTAAAAAACTTCCAAAAAATGAGTTTTTCAGAGAAAAGTAAAGGCCATTTTAAACTTAAGCTCAGCAGATCCGATTACCTTTTAAAATTCAAACTCAAGACGACCAGAAATTACTAATAGTGATAGTGATATATTTAATTAACAAAAAGTTTAAATACAAAAATCAACATGATTGACCAAAAAACAAAACGGTTGACGTGGGGTGAAACAGGTAAAAAAAAATAATACATACATGTAACATCATTCAAATACACTATAATAAGAAAGAAAGATAAAAAGAGAGAAAAGAAAAGAAAGAAAAATAAATAAATAAAGAATAATAATAATAGTACAGGGACAGCAACTACATACCATATTCATGTTGTGGGGTAGCACTCACAAACCAACAAGCAATTACAACTTAATTTTAATTAAATCAAATCAAGTTACCTCCAAAACAAACAAAACTAAAATTCAGACTTGCTTGGTAATTTTTCTCTCAATTTTCCTTTAAAACCACTAAAATTTTCTAGTTTCTTCATATCATTATCCAAATTATTCCATAAATTTATACCATTTATAACAAAAGAAAACTTGGACCTGGCAGACACTATAGGGGGAGTATAATAATCATTTTTACCCTTAGTATTTTGGTTATGTATATTCCATCGGCTGTAAAACCAACCGTTAAAATACTCCGGCAGCTTCTTCATATTGTATCTATACATAAGCACTAATATATAAAAATGATGAAGACCCACCGCTGGCAATATCCTAAAATCCCTATAGACTTCTCGAACTGATTCTCTTTCTGATTTTCCTGATAATACTCTAAAAGACTTGTTTTGGATAATTCGCACAGGACTTACAATTGAAGAAAATTTACCCATGTATACAGAAGAACAATACAAAATATAGGGATGGATTAACGAAAAATAGAGAAGCCTAAGTATACTAGTTGGAAACATATATTTAAGTTTAATAAAGAATAAATGAAACCCAAAACGAACAGAAATTACATAAACAATCATAGCAAAAACATACAACTAGTAATAATATAAATGAATAAATAGATCTTAAAGCGAGTAATGCTTAGATTGAATATGAAAATGAAGCTTAAAACGAAAAAAAAATATTTTCCTATTGAAGTATAAATGAAACTTAAAACAAACAGAAATTAAAGAAACAATCAATACAAACAAACATACAATAGATATTAATGTAAAGTAATAAATAAATCTTAAAACGAGTGAAACTTAAATTGAAAATGCAAATCAAGCTTGAGACGAACAAAAAACACTACAAACAAGAGTTTGGGTATGACCTCTTTCTCTCACTGTAAAAGTCTAAAACCTACTGCGTTATTGGCGCTTTACTGAAAACTATATGCGTCCTGAACAGTCTTGGAAAGTATAAACAACATCAAATTGATTCTGTGATGTATAATGACATTAATTGTTGAAAGATCCATCAGTTTAAGAATTTATTTCACTTTAATTGTATTTTAATTTTCAATGCTGTAAGAACTGGATAAGAAAATATTTGTAATATAACACGTTTTCAGTTAAGCGCCAATGACGCAGTAGGCTTTTGGTTTTTATTTACAGTTAGGAAAGGAGGCAGTATCCAAAGACTTATTTATAGGGAAACTATATTCGTTTTTAACAACTTTAAAAAGAGCTTATAAATTAAACTGAATATTTGATGTATAATGATATTAATTGCTGAAAGCTTATCAGTTCAAAATGTTAGTATAATTTTAATGTTTATTTTCAATATTAAGTACAAAAGAAAATATTTGTCATAAATTGGTTTTCAGTAAAGCGCCAATGACGCAGTAGGTTTTAGACTTTTACAGTGAGAGAAGGAGGTCATACCCAAACTTTTGTTTGTGGTGATTTATGTTCATTTCAAGCTTGATTTGCATATTGAAGCATATTCAATTTAAGTTTCATTCGTTTTAAGATTTATTTATTACTTTATATTAATATCTATTGTATGTTTGTTTGCAGTGATTGTTTATTTAATTTCTGTTCGTTTTAAGTTTCATTTATACTTCAATAGGAAAATATTTTATTTCGTTTTAAGCTTGATTTTCATATTCAATCTAAGCATTACTCGCTCTAAGATCTATTTATACATTTATATTATTGCTTGTTGTATGTTTTTGCTATGATTGTTTATTTAATTTCAGTTCGTCTTGGGTTTCATTTATTCTTTATTAGTAATTTCTGGTCGTTTTCAGTTTGAATTTTAAAAGGTATTTATATCTGCTGAGCTTAAGTTTAAAATGGCCTTTACTTTTCTTTGAAAAACTTATTTTTTGGAAAGTTTTTTTTTTTGATTAATACAAAAAAGAATGAACTTTTACTTTATAATTATTAGAACAAATATGAGAGCACGTCTTAGAACGTTTTCGAACACTGAAGGGGGGGGGGCAAAAACCAGTGTAACATCAGAACTGCCACTAGGTGGCATTTTTCAGTTATTTTTTTTTTCTGTCGCTAGTTTTTTGCCATGTTTCACTAGGCTGAGATCAATTTTTCTTCTCAGAAAACACTAGAAACGACCAGAGAACTCTGTAGTGTATTTTAAAGGAATTAACTAAAAAGACTTCTTCACAGAATAATTTTTTCAAAGAATAGTAAACAACTCCATTAAACAAAAATGAGCAAAAATCAAATAAACTAATCTACCAAGCGTGAAACTATCATAAATCAGCATTAATAAATAAATGAAACCCAAAACGAACACAAATAACAATAAATAACCGAGTCAAACTCACAACGAGCAGAAATTAACATAAGTTGGGCTCAAAACCCCTATGTCTTCCCAAGGCCAGATCATAATTTGCACTTTACCGAAAAAAAATATAAATGTTTTTACTTTTATAACTTTAATAAATCAAACAATATTAAGATTTTGATTATTAAATATCAGTATATGTATATTAAACTGACAATGCACATTCATTTGACGATACCCTCTATCCAAACATCAATATCATTTCTTACATGGTATGTCAAGGACTTTGAAATCAAACACGCAATTCCCCCTCTGTGAAGTGACGTCCTGTTTATAGCCTCCAAATTATAATCTGGAAAAGAATACACCGAGAAAGAGTGTTGCTGACTAAAAAAACTTTCAGATATACCAATAAAACTAATTTTTCCTTGAGAATCAGAAAGAAATTACAACACATCTTCATAACCAGTAGTGAGGTGACAATTCCAGGCACATAAACGCAACGAATCGGCTTCCCCGGGGTCTAACTTCGATATTTGGACATAAGCACTATTTTTTAACAGTTGAAATCTAACTTGGTTCATACACGGTTCAACATCTCTTGCTATTGGGGCTGATACAACCTCTTCTAAACGAAAAGGTCGGCTCATTAAATTATCAAGTGAAGAACCAACGAAAGTAAATAAATAAACATAGGCTATAACATATCTCTCTAAATGAAAAAAAAAGAAAAAAAAAGTAAGAAATAAAAAACAGGAGACCAAGACAATTTTTTGCAAATAATAATAGAAAAACTAAAATCAAAAACAAAACAAAACGGATCCCTCAAAGGAAAAGGAAAAACAAGAATAAAATAAACGGGAGACCAAAACAGTTTATGCCCTCAAATCACTTTCGACTATTAAAATGGCCACTAGACCTTTGAATTTCCAATGGAATGAGCCCTTTTTCAAGTTTCTACGACAAAGATTTCAATAAAAACTTATAAGCCCCCAGGGCATAACTTATAACCCTTGCTCTGAAGACTGTGAGGGGAGTGTTCTGCTAAAGGTATAATTTCCTGAACTTTAACTGCGTGGAACAAAATAGCTATTTCAAAATTTTGATTGGATGTGTTTGGGGAACTGGTGGGCGTGGAAGGAATGTTAGTTGCCTTCCAATTACTCTCAACTATTCAAAAGGGCAAAGGAATTTTCAATTTATAATTAAATGATCCCTTTTTGAAGTTTCTACGATAACGCTTTCCATAAAAAATTTATATGCTCCTAAGACATAGCTTAAAATCCTTATTCTAACGGTTGTGAGGTGGCTGTCATAATGTCATCCTCAAAGACCTAATTTCCAGAACTTTAAACTACGTTGAACAAAATGGCTATCTCAAAAATTTGATTGGATCTGTTTGGGGAAAAGGTGGGCGTGAGAGGGGGGTTAGTTACCGTCCAATCACTTTCAACCATTAAAAAGGGCACTGGCCCTTTGAATTTCCAACCGAATGAGCCTCTTTTGAAGTTTCTATGACAACACCTTCTATAAAAATCTCATTTGCCCACAGGGCATAGCTTGCAACCCTTGCCCCGAGGGTTGTGGGGGAGTGTTCTCCTCAAAAACATATTTTCTATCTGGAAATCAACTAGGAGGGCTAGTTGCCCTCCAATCACTTTTGACTATTAAAAAGGGCACTAGCCCTTTGAATTTCCAATCGAATGAGCCTTTCTTGAAGTTTCTATGACAACACCTTCTATAAAAATCTCATATGCCCCAGGGCATAGCTTACAACCCTTGCCCCGAGGGTTGTGGGGGAGTTTCCTCCTCAAAAACATATTTTCTCTCTGGAAATCAACTACGCTGAGCAAAATGGCTATCTCCAAATTTTGATTGGATGTGTTTGGGGGAATGACGGGCGTGTGCGGGGGGAGGGGGCTAGTTGCCCTACAATGACTTTCGACTATTAAAAAGGACACTAGCCCTTTGTATTTCCATTTGAATAAGCCTTTCTTGAAGTTTCTACGACAACGCCTTCTATAACAACCTTACAGCCCCCCCCCCCCAAGGCACAACTTACAATCCTTTCCCCGAGGGTTGTGGGGTAGTGTCCTCCTCAAAAAACATTTTCCATCTGGTAATCATTTATGCTGAATAAAATGATTGTCTCGCAATTTTGATTAGAAGTGATTGGGGGAATGATGGGCGCGGGGGGGCGGGGGGGCTAGTCACCCTCCAATCACTTTCGACTATTAAAACGGGCGCTAGCCCTTTGAATTTCCGATCGAATGAGCCTTTTTTGAATTTTATACGACAACGCCTCCTGTGAAAACCTTATATACACCCATGACATAACTTAAAACCCTTTCCCTGAGGACTGTTGGGGACTGTCCTCCTCAAAAACATTTTTTCTATTTGGAAATCAACAACGCTGAACCAAATAGCTATCTCAAAATTCTTAGTAGATGTGTGTGGGAGAATGAGGGGCGTGGGTGGGCTGGTTCCCCTCCTATCACTTTAGACTATCAAAACTGACCCTAGCTGATTAAAGTTCCAATCGAATGAGCCTTTTTTGAAGTTTCTATGACAACGCCTTCTATAAAAACCTTATATGCCCCCAGGGAATAACTTAAAACCCTTGTCCCGAGGGTTATGGGAGAGTGTCCTCCTCAAAAAGATATTTTCTATTTGGAAATCAACTACGCTGAACAAAATGGCTATCTCAAAATTTGGATTTGATGTGTTTGGGGGAATGATGAGCGTGGGGGGGGGCTAGTTGTCCTCCAATTACTTTCACCTATTAAAAAGGGCACTAGCTACTCCAATTTCCAATCGAATGAGCCCTTTTTGAAGTTTCTACGACAACTCCTTCGATACGAAGTGCCCGGGTATTGAGAAAAAGAAAAAAAAAACAACACATTGTGCCCACATCGTTCTTTACTTAGGCAGCGCTAGCGCGCTGCCTATGATAATGTAGCAATAATCAACAATGAGAACCGTTAATTTAGAACTGTACAAGCATACTTTTTTTTACCTGCATTTAAAGAAAAAAAAAATCTAAATCAGTGTACAGTAACAACTGTAGAATTGGAAGCAATGGCTTCCCTACATAAGGGGAAAATCAACTATGATAACTTAAAAGGTAGTACGTGAATTTTAACAAAGAAGAAGAACCAGAAAAACACGAAATGAATCTTATGATTGTTATTGAAGAACAGCTGTTAGCACAAAAAGTTTTTCATAATCAAAGAAAAATAATCTTTAAATCAAATGCTCAGAAAATACCACTATTTCAGTATTTTGGAAGGATTTGGAAAAAAACAACAAAAAAAACAGAGCCTCTGAATATGCAGGATCGGGATTAGACCAATCGGTCCAGGGTGAGCTGTCTAAAAGGTAATACCCATTTGACTGAAAAGTGCCAATTATCACCTTATCCATTGCCACAATGAAAATAAATAGATTAAATAAATTAATTTTATATGACCTAATCAATTCTGCATCGGCTTTTCAATTATTTCCATTTTGAGGAAAGCGAAAAATCAAAGAAGGTACATGACGTAATACCTGTTTCCAACATTTATTTTTAACGTTTAACATTTTCACGTTTGAATTTTATGTTTGTTTTTGTATTTCAGATGGTTGCAGCTGGCTACTTCAATGATGAAAATACAACCAGGTGAAAATACAACCTTAATATGTAAGATTGGTTTTGTCAGCAAAGTTTCCAAATAAATTATATTTAAGGACTTGTGGTTTGATTATGAAAATCAGTCTTAACGCGTTATCATTTGACAATTTATTGAGAACAAAAATAGATCTTTAACAAAGACACACAGAAAGGCGAAGTACTATGGAAGGATAACAAAGTATAGAATAATTATTAAAAAATATATTCAGATTGGCGATAAGACATTTCAGCCAGTATTACATTATTTTTATACCATTTTATTTATAGGAATCCTTATGGAGATGTTACAAAGATTACGATCTTTAATGAAAAACACACTAAGGAAGGTGAATTTTACTGAAAACATTGAAAATTCTGTGACAAATATTCAAAAAATTTGTTTAAAAATATAAATTCCTTTTACTGGCATAATATTTCTCTTTTTCTTCTAAAAATTAGTCCATGGAATCTAAAACGTAATCGCTACGACCTGCAACATGTTTTCTGCTGACATCTATCTTTTTGGTCATCATGTTGCCGTACAATTGCCTTTTTTTTCTTCAGGGAAATTGGTTTCTCCATAATATCATTTTCTTTGTTTTTTCTTCAACACTACTTTGAGACGGGTGGGATTGTCCCCAGTCTGACTTCAATTTTTTGTTCCGAGAGTTCAGGAAAAAGGTAGCTCAAAGTCTTAGGGGAACTACAGGCAGAAAAAAAAGTCAAGGCAGAATCTCACAAAAGAACCCATCTGGGTAAACCCAGATGGGTTTTTCTTTCAAGAAGCTGCATTTTTTGAGTCTAGATTTGTCATTCAGCATTAGGTGACTGAAAAGAAAGTGTTGTACCTCTGACCGGCATGTACCTTTGACCACCTTGTTTTGTGCTGCCATCTTACACGTTCTTTGGTAGTTAAACTTGCCGTTACAGGCATCAACCCTAGGAAGCATTGCTATACATAGGCTCGTTTTTTAGCACTAAGCTCTTACATCTAAGATCTTGCATCTTTCTGCAAAGATTATCGTTTTTTAACTCATCTTTGTTTTAAGATCTTACAGCTCACTGATGTTAGCAAAAAGTGTGAAGACCGCCACTGTTCTGCCATATAGAACAATAATAGGCCCGTTTTTTAGCACTAAGATCTTACATCTTTCTGCAAAGACTATCGTTTTTTAACTCATCTTTGTTCTAAGATCTTACAGCTCACTGATGTTAGCAAAAAGTGTAAATGTTCTCAGACCGCTGATCAGAGCAGAATGATTAAAGACGTTTGCACAAAAACGACAAAAGATGTAAGATCTTCGTTCAAAGATTTCACTTTTAAGCGTTTTATGACAAAAGATGTAAGATCTTAGCACATTGATTAGTGAAAAAACGGCCCTCATGTTATGAATCAACACGTGCTTGCAGATTTTTCAAGAAATTTTTATCCATTTCCATCTCTAAAAGTAAGTATTTTTTTGTGGGGCCTCTGCCTCTAACCCTTTTTGTTCAAGAGGATGCCTTGATGCAGTAATATACAGGTTAAGTTTCAAGCCGTCAGGGAAAAAAATCGTTCATTGCTTGGCCTGAATTAAAGTGAACTAATATTTTTTCAAAATTATTTTCTTTCGTATTCGGGTCCTCTTAGCCAAAGGACATAAGTTTTCATGAAAAAAATGGACCCTTTTTGGGCTCACTCTCCGGGGTCATGTACCCTAAAAATTTTGTATACCTCAGGTTTCTCTTAGTCGAAAGAAGGGTGTGTGTACGTTTCAAATAGTTGATATGGGAAAGAAAATTATAACCCGTTTTCAGACTCTAACAAATTTTTTCCATCAAAATTGGTGCTACTCTTGGGCCAGAGATCGATCTCTGATCTGGTAGAACAGACTTGGGGCTGCACGTTTCAAACTGATCAGTAACAACACGATTTTCGGCCCAAATCAATCAAAAATGTGTGATATCGCAGCCAACAATCCTTGACAGTTCCAAACCAAACGGAAAACATTTGCTCGTTTAGGTCAACTAGTTTAAGGCCTCAAAATTGGAGAATTCCTTGAACAATGGGGTTCACTTGGTCAAGGACAGGGGAGGAAAGGACTTGGCAGGGACAAGACAAAGTTTATTGACCCTTTTTAGAGTCTTCTTTTCCGGCAAATCTATATTTTTGACATTTTATGTGGAAATTTAAGGCTCCCTTAATCAAAGAAATTTCTGATATGTATAAAGAAAAAAAGAAAAAAAAAAGAAAAAAGAAAGAATGTCACTTCAGTTTCTGGTGGCCCTTGGCCTTAGCCCTAATTGTGTTTTGTACCTGGGGGTTTCCTTGACTTAGGAAACCTACAAGTGAAAGTTTCACTTGTCGAAAATCTCGTTTGGAGATTTTTCTTTTTATTTATTTTTTATTTTAGCTTCGCTTTTTGTGGGGTAACGAATTCATTTGTCTCTTTTTTCTATGGTGTGCCCACTACCACCCTTCCTTCTCATGGCAAAAAGCTGGATCTCCATAGTAGTATATACCATCTATTCAATTCCAACACGCCCCCGTACCAAACAGTTTTTTGTGTTAATTTTTGTAGGTCATTACACTCTTTGCCATAGAATAACTTAATTTCAAAAGTTCAACGTAACTTCAAAAGTTCAGTGTCCTTTTTTAGTGTTAAACCAAAACCACAGAGTATAACTTGATTGGTGATTAGGATTTGAATAAAAAAAAAGGGTAATTAGTAATTGGAAAATTTCTTAATGCTTTTACAATCGGAGATGTTTGATTAACCTTTTGCAAAAAAAAGGGGAAATGGGATATGCGAGTATTTGCAAAAAAGGGGTAATTAGTGAATGGAAAGAAAGAATACCTCCTCGACATTAAACCTAAGGAAATTTATGTATTTGGAATCAGCGTATAAAGCCCAATCATTTTCATGTATCTATAATTATTAAAATTCTTTTTTTAGAGTTATGGTTACTTTCGGACACACTCAAGAAGTGAAGTTAAAGCAGATAATCGGAAAGTGGAATAGTTGTAGCCTAAAACAGCCATAAGTGTAATTTCGGTTCATTTAGGGTTTCATTTATTTATCGATTCTGATTTGTAGCAGTTTCATGATTGGTAGATTATTTTATGTTATTTTTGCTAATTTTTTTTTTATCATATAAGTCTATTGCGTCTTTCTGAACTTTCTGTTGGAGGCGAGGGTAAGTATTTAGTTTAAATAATTCTAGGAGGAATTGAGTTTTGTGGATGGTGTTGAAAAATGGTACGTGTTGAATATTTGGGTAAACATACGTCTAAGAAACGCTTCACTATAAATAAGTCTATTGTGTCCTTCTGAACTTTCTGTGCGAGGCAGGGATAACTATATAGTTTAAATAATTCTAGGATGAATTGAGTTTTGTGGCTGTTGTGTAAAAATGTTACTTGATAAATATTCGAGTAAACATTCGACTATAAATAAGGCTATTGCGTCTTTCTGAACTTTCTCTTGGAGGCGGGGGTAAGTATTTAGTTTAAATAGTTCTAGGAGGAATTGAGTTTTGTGGATGGTGTTGAAAAATGGTAAGTGTTGAATATTTGGGTAAACATACGGTTAAGAAACGCTTCACTATAAATAAGGCTATTTTTAATGTCTGATCTGTCGCTTAGCGTCAGTTATACCGTGTTTCATTAAATTTGTCTAGGAGTTTGTGAGATGGGGTACTTGTGGTTAACTAATGGAATGGTTTCTGCTGCTCGTGCACTAACGAGAAGATATCTGGCGCTATATACATTCTATTATTGGGCTGTTATGCGGGGGGACATAGGTCTATTATTTAAATCTCGGAGTAATTGAGTTTTGTGGATGGTGTTGAACAATGGTATGTGTTGAATATTTGGGTAAACATACTGTTAAGAAACGCTTCACTATAAATAAGGCTATTTTGTCTTTCTGAACTTTCTGTGCGAGGCAGGGATAACTATTTAGTATAAATAATTCGAGGAGGAATTGAGTTTTGTGGCTGGTGTGGAAAAATGGTACTTGTTAAATATTCGGGTAAACATTCGACTATAAATATGGCGATTGCGTCTTTCTGAACTTTCTGTTGGAGGCGGGGGTAAGTATTCAAAGTTGTGTATCTTTGAAAAGAGCTTTACGGGGTGAGAGAGTCTCAGGTGCCTGAGTCCGTGTGGTTTTACTTTACTTGGTAGTCATTAAAAACGAAATTTTTGTGTTAAATAAGTATTTTTTGCATCTTTTAAAAGAGCTTTACGGGGTTTGAGAGACTCAGTTGCCTGATTCCGTGTGGTTTTTCTTTACTTGGTAGTAATTAAAAACGAAATTTTTTTGTCTTAAATAAGTATTTTTTGTATATTTTAAAATAGCTTTACGGGGATTGAGAGACTCAGTTGCCGGATTCCGTGTGGTTTTTCTTTAATTGATGGTCATTAAAAACGAAATTTTTGTTTTAAATAAGTAATTTTTGTATCTTTTAAAAGAGCTTTACAGGGTTTGAGAGACTCAGTTGCATAATTCCAAGTGGTTTTTCTTGACTTGTTTGTCAATAAAATATTATTATATGTGCTAACTATTTATTTTTTGTATCTTTTAAAAGAGCTTTACGGGGATTGAGAGACTCAGTTTGCTGAGCACATGTGATTTTCCTTTAATTGATTGACATAAAAGCCAAAAATTTTTTTTTTAATCAGTAGTTTTTGTATCTGTTAAATAATTAGTTTTTGTATCTTTTAAAAGAGCTTTACAGGGTTTGAGAGACTCAGTTGCCTAATTCCGTGTGGTTTTCCTTTACTTGGTGATCATTAAAAACGAAATTTTTGTTTTAAATAAGTAGTTTTTGTATCTTTTAAAAGAGCTTTACGGGGATTGAGAGACTCGGTGCCTGGATTCAGTGTGGTTTTTATTTAATTGGTTGTAAATAAAAAGAAATATTTTTTTTAAATAATTAGTTTTTGTATCTTTTAAAAGAGCTTTACGGGGATTGAGAGACTCAGTTGCCGGATTCCGTGTGGTTTTCCTTTACTTGGTTGTCATTAAAAACGAAATTTTTTTTTTTAATAATTATTTTTTGTATCTTTTAAAAGAGCTTTACGGGGATTGAGAGACTCAGTTGACGGATTCCGTGTGGTTTTTTCTTTAATTGATGGTAATTAAAAAAATAAATTTTTTTTTTAAATATGTAGTTTTTTTATATTTTAAAATAGCTTTAAGGGGTTTGAGAGACTCAGTTGCCTGATTCCGTGTGGTTTTTCTTTACTTGGTGGTCATTAAAAAATAAATTTTTTGTGTTAAATAAGTAGTTTTTGCATCTTTTAAAAGAGCTTTACGGGGATTGAGAGACTCAGTTTTAGCTTGTCACAGTTACATTTTCTTGATTTTTCAAAGTTCATTTTGAATTTCTTTCGTTTAAATGCAAGAGTTGGATTATTTCAGTATTGTGTGGTTATGGTTTACCTTGTTACAGTTACATTTTCTCGATTTTTCAAAGTTCATTTTGAATTTCTTTCGTTGAAATGCAAGAGTTGGAATATTTCACCAGTGTTTGGTTGTGGTTTACCTTGTCACAATTACATTTTCTCGATTTTTCAAAGTTCATTTTTGAATTTCTTTCGTTGAAAATCAAGAGTTGTAATATTTCATTAGTGTTTGCTTGTGGTTTACCTTGTCACAGTTACAATTTCATGATTTTTCAAAGTTCATTTTGAATTTCTTTCGCTGAAATGCAAGAGTTGGAACAGTTAAGTAGTGTTTGGTTGTGGTTTACCTTGCCAAAGTTATGTTTTCTTGATTTTTCAAATTTCATTGTTAATTTCTTTCTTTGATGTTAAAGATCTGCAATATAAAAGTAGAGTGTGTGAGTGGATTACCTTTTCACATTAAAATTTTCTTTAATTTTCAAAGTTCATTTTTATTTTCTTTCCTTGAAACGCAAGAGATGGAATATTTCAGTACCGTTTGGTTATGGTTTACCTTGTCAAAGTTACATCATCTTTATTTTTCACAGTTAATTTTGAATTTAATTAGCCTATTTTCACTTTTTGTTTTATTTCAGTAGTGTTTGTTTGTGTATTACAATGACTTACAATCTTACTAATTTTTGTTTAAGTCTCACATTTTTTTTATATCGTTTAAAAGCAAAATACTGAATATTTCACTTACGTTTGATTTTGGGCTAAAATGTCCGAGTTAAAATTTCTTGATTTTTCAAAGTTCATTTTGAATTTCTTTATTTGAAATGAAAGAGTTGGAACATTTCCGTAGTGTTTGATTGTGGTTTACCTTGTCACACTTAAATAGTCTTGATTTTTCAAAGTTTATTTTTAATTTCAATCTTTGAAAAGAAAGAGTATGAATATATCAGTAGTGTTTTGTTTTGGTTTACCTTGTCACAGTTACATTTTCTTTATTTTTCAAAGTTCATTTTGTATTTCTTTCGCTGAAATGCAGGATTCGGTATAATTAAGTGTCACAGTTACATTTTCATGATTTTTCAAAGTTCATTTTGTTGTTCTTTCATTTATATGCTATAGTTGGTTTTTTTAATGTGTTTTTGTTTTTTTTTTAAATTGACACAGTTAAAGTCTCTTAATTTTTCAAAGTTCAATTCGAATTTATTTCACTTAAGTTCAAGAGTTGGAATATTTCAGTAATGTTTGGTTTTGGTTTACATTGTAACACTTAAATTTTCTTGATTTTTAAAATTTCATTTTTAATTTTATTTCGTTGAAATGCAAGGGTTTGAATATTTCAGTATTGTTTGGTTGTGGTTTACATTGTCACAGTTACATTTTCACTATTTATCAAATTTAATTTTTTAGTTCAGTATTTTTATTAGAAGATTTGGAATATTTCATTTTTGGTTTGTTGTGGTCTAACCTGTAAAATTTAAATTTTCGTTATTTTTTAAAATTTCATTTTTAATTTATTTCGCTGAAATGAAAGAGTTGGAATAGTTCAGTAGTGTTTGGTTGTGGATTACCTTGTCACAGTTACATTTTCTTGATTTTTCAAAGGTCATTTTGAATTTCTTTCGATGAAATGCAAGAGTTGGAATATTTCAGTAGTGTTTGGTTGTGGTTTACCTTTTCAAAGTTACATCTTCTTTATTTTTATAAGTTCATTTTGAATTTATTTCGATGAAATGCAAGAGTTGGAATATTTCAGTTGTGTTTTTTTGTGGTTTACCTTGTCACAGTAACATTGTCTAGATTTTTCAAAGTTGATTTTGAATTTAAGTAGAGTTTGGGTAAGTGTGACAATGTCACAGATACATTTTCTAGAAATTAAAAATTTCATAATCAATATCGTTAGTTGAAATGCAAGAGTTGGACTATGTCAGTAGTGTTTGGTTGTTGTTTACCTTATCACATTTAAATTTTATTGATTTTTCAAAGTTCATTATGAATTTCATTCGCTGAAATGCAAGAGTTGGAATATTTCCCTGTAAAAGTTACATTTTCTTGATTTTTTAAAGTTCATTTTGAATTTCTTTCGTTTAATTGCAAGAGTTGGAATATATCAGTAGTGTTTGGTTGTGGTTTACCTTGTCACAGTTACATTTTCTTGATTTTTCAAAGTTCATTTTGAATTTATTTATCTGAACTGCTGGATTCTGAATACTTAAGTGTCACATTTGCATATTCTTTATTTTTCAAAGTTAATTTTGAATTTATTTCCTTGAAATGAAAGAGTTGGAATATTTCAGTAGTGTTTGGTTGTGGTTTACCTTGTCACAGTTACATTTTCTTGATTTTTCAAAGTTCATTTTGAATTTCTTTCGTTGAAATGCAAGAGTTGGACTATTTCATTAGTGTTTTGGGTTTGGTTTACCATGTCTCAGTTTCATTGTCATGAATTTTTAAAGTTCATTTTGAATTGCTTTTGCTGAAAAGTTATAGTTGGAATATTTTAGCAGTGTTTGGTTATGGTATACATTGTCAAAGTTACATTTTCCTGATTGTTTAAAGCTCATTTCGATTTTCTATGGTTGAAGAGCTATAGTTGGACTATTTGAGTAGTGTTTGGTTATAGTTTAACTTGTCGAATTTACATTTTATTTATCTTTAAAATTACATTTGATATTATATAATTTAAAATCTATATATTTTATATTTATGTTTAGTGTGGTTGTGTTTTTAAAATTAACTGTTTATTTCTATATTTTTTTAAATTATAATATTTAATTTATTTCATTTAAATGAAAGATTTGGAATATTTCATTATTGTCTGGTTATGGTTTAACTTGTCACTGTTAAATTTTCTTTATTTTTCAAAGTTCATTTAGAATTTCTTTATTTGAAATGAACGAGTTGGAATATTTCAGTAGTGTTTGGTTGTGGTTTACATTGTCACAGTAACATTTTCTTGATTTTTAAAACTTCATTTTGAATTTCTTTCGTTGAAATGCACTTGAGTGAAGATGTCGTTAGGGGGTGCTGGTTTAGGCCATGCTCTAATTTCCAAGATATTGTTTTTAATAATGTCTGGGGTTATTAATATAGTGGAATTTAAATAGTTTGACTATTTAAGTAGTGGTTGGGTGTGGTTTACCTTGTCACAGTTACATTATATTGATTTTTCGAAGTTCATTTTGAATTTTTTTCGTTGAAATGCAAGAGTTGGAATATTTCAGTAGTGTTTGGTTGTGGTTTACCTTGTC